>NC_088715.1:48663224-48963224 GCF_963576615.1 Watersipora subatra | reverse complement strand
AAATTGGTAGGCTGCTACACGATGCAATATTTTTCACAGCCTTCAGCTGTGGCTACAGACAGACGAACAGACAGACGAACACTACTCTAATTATAATAAAGACTAGAGTAGTAAGCATACTTAGAGTGATTATACATGTACAAGTAGTTTTAGGGTAACTTATGAAATTATATGAATTAATGAATATAAATATAAATACATGAATTGTATAAATTTGAGTAACTGAAGTTAGTCTAAACCTTTACCATAATAAAAGCAATGTTTATCCTTCTGTTCATAAGAAAAGATTGCATGCCACCGGAATCAAACTCATACATTTGATTAATAGATGTTAAGCTAAATGCACTGCCACTAAGCTGCCAAACTGCCATAGTTTGGAATAATTATGCTTATAATTGTTACACATCATAATGTCTCACTGCACATTGGACTGCGAGTGTTGTTTGTGAGGAAGTCTGGGTGCGTTTCAGGTAGGTTGCTTCAAGTAGTTCAAGTGCTTCAAGCATGCTTATCTTAAACAATTGCTATAAACCAGACATATGACAGACAGACAAACAAACCCATAGATTTAAAAATATATGTATATATATACAATTTGGTAAAGCCAATTGCTATAAACTCGACATATAACAGACAAACACATAGATTTAAAAATATATGTATATATACAATTTGGTATTTAAACTTTTCTCAATAAGTAAAGTTAACAGTTTTTTGCCAACAATAAATCTTTTGCAATTATAAAACTTTAAACTAAACTACAAGTAGATGTGAACTGAATATTTCTACAGCCATAAAACTTGTTATTTCTATAGTCAAAGCAAACAAAAGGTACTTACCAGAAGGTCGGAGAGTTTTCCAAGTCATACATGGACCATTACATGGGACAGTGTTAGGAGAGAGATAAGCTCTGACATCACACATTTCTCCCTTAGTACTAGTGCATGACACACATGCCGTTTGAGGTGCTGGAGTTGTTGCTACAACATTTTGTATCTCAATGCAGACGAACTTACAAATTAAATAGAATTTATAATCGATTAACTTTTCACACTTGTGTAATTTTACTAACTATATCTCTTCACAAGCAAAAATATCTCTATTATAAGACTCTATATAATAGTAATCTCTGTGACCTGCTATCTTCTTTGATTTTAAGTTAAAATCAATATACAATATTATAGATTACAACTTTTATCAATTTCTATCAAGCTACTTAAAACCATTTTATATAAACTACACTTATATGAAAGTTTTTTTTTCGGAAGTTAAAATGTTCCATATATCTTTTAATATTGCTTTTTGAGACCAGAAATCACAAAGTACATAGAAATTTCCTTGCAAGCTTCACATATTGCAACAACAATATAAATTTGTATGCTATAACTTATGCCTGCTAGAAACTTAGTATAACAAGTGTATACCATCACTTTACATGTACTGCTTATATTGTGAGAAAAACCGTTTAGCTATATCATACTTATATCATATATACATGTATCATATATATTATATCATACTTATAACTTCATCACAGTGAGTAGGAGATGGTAGGTCACATGACTGGTGGTCTCCACCGCAGGTCCTGGAGGACAAATAAGAAATCATATTGAATAGTGCAGAACTTATTTAGATGGTTTTCTGCGAAACTTCGAAGAGTTCATGTGAATATGAACTTGGTGACAATGTGAATACGAACTGAGTGATCATGTGAATACAAACTGAATGATCATGTAAATACGAACTGAGCGACCATGTGAATACAGAAAAGTTCGAGTTTTTTGTCGTGTAATTTATCTGCTTCAATTTGATCTATTTTCACTCAGTCAGATTTGTTTATAAATAAAATTAAGAACAGTGGCTTATAAAGAGCCGCAAGAAAGACAAAGTCTATATAAAAGTATATTGCCAGTGAAGATGATGTACTATAAGAAGAAAGTGGCAGTTACTCCAATGTGTGATATGTAGAGTTAGCACAGAGACAGGTACTACTTCAAGGACAAAAACAGGTATTATTTCAAGGAATTTTGTGTTGCAACTCTTTGAAGAATTTATATAATGAATAGTAGAAAAGGCAATTGCAAACTTTCTGAAAAGCAGTGTACTCTAGAGATGACAGCCAACTGTCAGAGCAATAGAATATTTGGCTTTACACATTATGTTTCCATGACACGGAGGATGCAGATTTGGAGTTGTGCACATGTTAAGTTATCATCCAATAAGTGTTTCAATAGACACTCGCATGTTGTGGATTACCAATAAAGCTCTTTTAAATAATATAAAAACTTCTTTGTCAGAAGCCATAATGGCATGTTCTAACCTGCTTAAATTAAAATATGAATGACTAAAGAGCAGAAATATTTAAAATGGAACAGCTTAAATGGCACTTTCTTACGTATCATTCGTAAGTGCCCCTTCCATCTTTAACAAGCATGAAGCTTTTGGTAAAAATGTTTGAGTAGCACGAGTCGCTTGACTTGTGGTTTTTTGCTGTTTTCATCTTGTGTATGATGAAAACTTGCAAATGAACTGTGCTTTGGAAACATGGTAATTATCTGAGATCTATCAGCAAACAATGTATCAGATTAACCCAAATAGTTTTACGTTCTACCACTTCATTATCATCATTGATCTATTATCAAGCAGTTTTTTAATGCACAAATAATGCTTTATTCTTTATATTTGCCTATCACTAATTTGGGCACTGACCAAAGTTTCTGTTATTTTATAAATGGAACTCGTGGCATGCATGTTGATTTTCAACATAAATTGCTACAATGCTTTTATGGCAACAATCCATGAATACATTCATCAGGAACAATTGTTCTTAATAATGTAAATGCTCACCCTAGAGTTTTTAATCAGGTGGGTGTTTAAGATGCTCGTTGTCAGGAACCAGACAGAGTTTTAAAACAAAATATTTTAGCTGCCTGGTGGAAATCACTGAGCATTGGCATGTGAATTTGGATGAAATTGGCCAAGCAATGTAAAGAGTAAAAACGCATTGTGTATACATATCTAAAACACCAACAAATCAATAGAAAGACAGAAATATATTGACTAACAGACAGACAGACAGACATGCAATGACTAAGAGAGATTTATTAATATAGACTACTGCTATATTTTGTTAGCTCAGAAATTCTTTTTTTGTTATATTATACTTCTAAACAGAATTACAATAAACTAATTATAGGTAAACATGTTCGGCAAAACTACAAAAATTGTTTGTTATGAGCAAGGCAGGAATAATCACTAGAAATAAAAATTATAATTCAAAGATTACACTTGAAGTGTCTGGCAGCGTAATGCTAAAATGTTCAATGCACTTGATTGTATTTAATGTTTGTTCATTTGATAGTATTCAGGTTAAATCTATTCAACTTTCCTATCACATGTTGTCCTTGCTCTGCATGTGTAAAACAAACACTGGTTCTCAAAAACATTGCTTACAATTTTTAACCTTGCAAGTTTTTGATGGTTTAATTTTTTCATTCAACTATTTTGCTTGTGTTTTATTGCAGTAATACAAATCAGTAATCAGTAATACAAAAATTAGAAAAAACTTGTGTAAAAGTGTTTGAACTACACTGAAGTAGTCTAGTGAATTAAGGAAAAACAGGTTCATGAGCAGATAATATTGCATCCCAGTTCAAAGTCATTTTTAGTCATATACACAGCATCAACCTGGCTAAGCAGGTTGTATGCAAACATCACATGGTTTTGTTATTTTTAGCAGAGTTACCGTAAAAAACCAAATAATTTAAAGTCAGTTAAATCATTTAAACCGTGATCTTTTTTTAGAATACCATGATTTTTTCTTCGAGCAACTCACAGTTGTGCAAAAATCAGTGTTTCACAAGAAACAACTTTGTTTTTTTTTGTATATCAAACAAATCTACAAACACTCATCTCTCATAAATTAGCAATTGTGATAGAGATAATTGACTGCTTGTGTAGTGCGATGTTACAGAAGGACCTTTGAAGTTAGGATCTGTGAATTTCTCTATTTGCCCTCAAAGCAGGATTAATTGTGAGTGAACAACTTTAACTGATATACTGTTTTCTCTCACTGCTCTGTTTAATCATATGATATCAGACTCTCTACTGTAATCAGCTCAAGTGAATTGAAGAGTATTCATCACTTATAGTTTCATTCTTTTAAAAATGAGAAACTGGTCAGGAACTAGTGTTGGGCCGGTATCTAATTTAGTGCCGGATCGGATATCCTTGCACTTTTTTATCAGTTTTCCTGGTATCAGTATCCTTGGTATTTACCATCTTCGGTATCCTTTGCCAACTAAGAGAGTTCGGTATTGTCGGCACTGTCATTCGGTATGTGGTTATCAGTGTGTGTCTTTAAATGGTTTAAAGTTTAATGGTTTAAACTTTAAACCGTAACTGTCTCGAACAACTTTTATCGTTGTGCAAAAAACATTCTTTAGTACAGCAGTATATTGTTACGGCAAGGATACTCCTTGTTTTAGCAAACCAAAAAAGAAAAGAAAGATGGAAATGTAAACTTCATGATAGATGTTTTTATTGTTTATTCTATTAAAAAATATAGTTATTGATACAAACGCTAAGTATAATAAAGAACAGATAGATAATGGCAAGGGGCTCTTTTTGTTAAATATACTGAAACAGTTTATAGAAATCTTGCTATCACATATTGTAATCAGGTAATGTAATCACATGATTATGCGCAGTCCAATTAGAGTCTAGTCCCGTTAGAGTCTTCAATTTTTATACATCCTCCCGTCTTTGGAGAACTCACAAACCTTCGAGGCTGGTGGCATTATCAATGTAACGTAATATAATAGTAGATATGGTAAGCGTGAAAATTTTCGTTGAATTTGTTCGCTACTGCGCGCTGAGATTAGCATGTTCGTCAGAGAAGCGTTTTAAAAGTCTATCCGGATATCCGTATAACCATTTACCGAAAGGCTTTTACGGATAAATACCGATCATATCAAACCAGCCGCGGATAACTAGCTGTCACCGAAAATGATTGGTTTCCTCGGATACCGAGAATCCCTCGGTATCGGTAAGAGCCGATAACCCAATACCGGTCCAACACTACTAGGAACTAAAAAACTGACAAGCTGGTACTTACACGTATATTTCACATGATCAACAGCATCGATCACGCTAAGGATGATTATGCTTGAATATTTTCTGCTGCCTTTTTTTATGTATTTGGCTTTGATCGGTAGTTTCTGTGAAGCTGCTATTACCTCTACTAAATTAGATGTAGTTTGCACATTTATATAAACTTGGTACTTGTCATTTGTCTTGTTTGTTTATCGTTTGTGTGCCCAGTTATAAAACAAAAATAGAAAAGAGAAACACACTTTGCACGGAATTTAAACTCTGAACCTACAGGTCTACAGACCAGCGTGCAAAACCACTAAACCATATCTCTAAATTGCTATATATGGAGTAATTATGCGCATGATACATATTAAACCTGCTAATCAAAAATTTCGATTGCTTAAAATATTCATCTTAGTAACGAGCTAACCAGAGCACTAGCTATAGTTACTCAAATAACTAGTATTAGGAAATATGGCTTATAAAACTATGGCTTTTATAAAATATGGCTTATAGAAAATATGGCTTATAGAAAATTTGGCTTATATAAAATTTGGCTTATAGAAAATTTGGCTTATAGAAAATATGGCTTATAGAAAATTTGGCTTACAGAAGATATGGCTTATAGAAAATTTGGCTTATAGAAAATATGGCTTATAGAAAATTTGGCTTATAGAAAAGATGGCTTATAAAAAGCGGTTTTTTTTAAATATGGACCAAACAGCTGTAAATAGTACTGATATAGTTGCAAAAAAATGCTGTGAAAGAAAATTTGCAAAGACACTGTATTTCCAGAACCGAAATTTTTAGATAAAAAATAAATGAAACCAAATCATATTTCGTTTTCAAGATATGTTGCTGGCCTTGACACAATTTTTGTATGTCCACTGTATTTAGTAGAACAACTCTCACAATGCACAAAATATCATTCAGGTGAATAGGTAAAAGGCCAGTGAGGTTATTACCAAGTGCCATGATCCAACAGAATAATATTGAAACTTTAAATTTTACTTGAATTGATTCTTTAGAAAGTCTATAAACTTGTTTCTCATAGGCAGAGGACTATAAACACCAACCAAAATTATTAGCTATAAAGAAGACAATTTCAAAACCCAAGGAACTTTTTGCATAATACTACATGTATGATATGTTACCAGCAATTGGGGATCCCAGTGTTATTCATGTTGCACAGCACTCCTTCGCATGTCTGCGTGCATTCTACGAAAAAGTTTCCTAAGCCACACGCATCTTTGTAGTCATTAGGAAGAACTCCAGGAAAAAGAGTCGTTTCACATCCTCTCCAGATGGTGCGCAGGTTGCGCCCTGTAGAGAGCACAAAAAGAATTTGCCGCGGAAACTTTGTCATCACTGGTTTGTGATAAAAAATATATGCATTACCTTCTAATACCAGTTTCAAATCTAGAGAGTAACAGAAGAAATCTCAGCCAGACACGACTGTTTTAATCATTTTCCTCCTAAAAGGACATCTATTTTAAGAAACACAGTAATGAATCATCAAAAGGCATAACCTGTCAGGAGCTGTCACAACCTGCCATAATATGGCTTGAAATGAAAGAGATATGTCAAAGTTAACCCACACAGTTTAATCTATGTGCGTTGAATGTGTGGCAATGTTTTAACAAGTTACTAGTTTATGCAGGAGAATGTGTGCCTCAAGCCTGACACCAGGGTATTAAAGTTGAACTTAAACAAAACTTTAGTAAATTTGTCTGAAAGTGTCAGTGTTTTTCTACCATCTGAAATTGTTTTTTAATGTTTGGCGTGGTCTGATTGTCAGGATGTTTTAATATTAAAACTGACAAAACATGGTTGTGGTTAAAAGTTAATCTTTAAATCCACATGTTTAACACTTTTGTACAGTAGTTGTCTCCTACCGTTAGCATACAGAGTCCTTCTTGTGACGCACTTGCCATTGCATGAGACGGTATGGGTATTATTCCACGATGTCGCATCGCAAGAATCTTCAGCTATTCCTTGGCAGGCAGAGCAAGTAACATTGATCTGTTGTGCAGCTACCACTACAACTAAAGATATGCCTGGAATTTAAAAAAACAATGAATGTATATAATGTATATGCATATATATTGTTATTGATATATATATATTGTTATTGATATATATATATATATATATATATATATATATATATATATATATATATATACATATATACATATATATATATATATATCAATGAAAAATATTTTATACATTAGCATTAAGCCTGGTGTTGCCTGGGATTTGTATGTAAATCCTATATGCATATGAAGTTTAGATAAAATTGGCTGAAAATGTGAAAAGACATGCGTTTAAGAGAACTGACACAGACGCACACACATGCATGCACCACACCACCACAACACCATGCTACACCACAAACACACACAATGGTAATTTGAGATTTATCAATAAAGAATAATTTATAACGTTGGAGTTATCTTCTCTATGTCAACCTCAGCGAAGTCGCTGACAAAGTAATTACTTTATCAAAGACTCACAATTGAATCCAATAAAGTGTTTAGGACACACTTAGCATGTTTTATAAGACCAGCAGTGGGTGGGTTATCACAGCCTAAACATTTAAAACATATACAATGATCTCAGGCTACAAATTTCGTTGATTCAACCCCACGCATTTTGTGATCTGGTGCCAATGGACCCAACCTATTCTATTACCATGTACTGTAGTGTGATCAAGCGAAAGCCAGAACTATCATTCTTTTTTTAAGTTTATGTAGTGTGTATGATTGAAATCCAAATACCTAACATGCGCCATTTTTTGTACTGACCCAGAAAATACTAGAAATAAACGGCAGTGTACGTTTAAACTTTTGCTTTAATCAATGGACTACACTATTCTTTTAAGAGAGGAATTAATATTGACTTTAAATTAAATTGGCTTGACTTAAATTGTAGTCTTTACTATAGTAAGAGCCCTGTTTGTCTGTCTATCTGCCTGGCGCAACAGCTGGATGTTTCAAAAAAAGATTGCATCCCGCTGGTTTCGAACTCAGACATTCGGCTTAGTAGTCAGATGCACTACTACCAACCCTTTCACTTCATTGCAGAGTAATTGTGCAGACACTTATTACACATGCAAGTTATTTTAACATAGAACTACAGGCTAACAAAAATTATCACAGTCCCAGCACATAAAACTGTTCTATTATTGTTTGAACCCGCTTAGGCAAAGATTGGAACCAAAATAAGACAACTCCATAAGACTACTCAAGCTGGTCAAAGCTGTCATCCTGTTCAGACGCCTGTCTATTAACAAACTGCCAAAAGGGTAAAAGTGCTCTGTTGAAAGCGCAAAACCACCATAAAATTCTAGTATGTAATGAAGTTATGTACAACAGCTCAGAGTAAACCATGAAACTATGTTGTCTTACCTTCAGTTAAAGCAAGTACTGCAAATACAACTGCACTCCATTTATGATCGTATGTGGCAGACAGCATAGTGATCTCTCAATAGAATCACCTGCTCTGGTAGGCCTACTAGCTAACTAACCCGGAGGGTGTTTTACTTTAGTGCCATGATTTCATTGGCCTAAAGAAAATAAATCTATCTCCATGGCAACGGACTAATCATTGCTGATGGATGTACCGTGATAAGGCTAATATTTTTTTTGCGGTATCTCTTAATATAATTAGTCAAGCATGATTAGAAATAAAACTGATAGGAGAGAGATGTAGTTTCTTAACCTTCTCAACGTTTGATGTAATCCATCTTTTATAGAAACTGATGTATTATTTGGTGTTTTTCTGGTAAAATAGTAAAAGGAAGCTGATTCAATTGCATTCAATGTCTTTAATCATTTAGGGTATTGTCAGATTTCTTGTGTATAGAGGAGAGGAGAGAGTGAGGCACTGAAATACACGATGCTTATAAATGCGGCACCTAAAGAAAGGCATGGTATATAAAGGACAATTAAGTCTGAAGACCTTGAAATATATAGCCTCTGCTCTTTGCACTCAGAATCTATTAGTTTCCGCAATGCAAATTTTTTTGCAATTGTGCTTTCATTTTACTAAACCAATCAGAAAAATGAGATATCTTCAAAGGTTACATTTGGAGAACACTCAAAATTTTAATGTTTTTTAAATATATATGTACATACTTAAAAAACATATATAATACATATATAAATATATATTTATATATATACTTATATATATATATTTATATATTATATAAATATATATACACATTTATACAATAAAATTTATTTTACTTAGAGCTAAAATCACAGTGCCCAACATAAAATGGAGCAGTATTAATTAGTAAAAAATTCGATAGTGTACTTCTTTTATGTCAGCTACTGGCGTTTTCTTACTCACACAATCATCAGGCTGTAGATCTCATCTGAAACAAGATGGTGACTTTTCAGGATATTGAAAAAGTCACCATCTTGTTTCAGCTATATATTTTCTTTCTTGTTATGTATATATATACATGTATATATAACATATATACATGTATACATTATACACATGTATATATTATATACATGTATGCGAAAAGAAATACTAGCTGTACTACCCGGCAGTGCACAGGTAATAAAGTCTTTGAACAGAAAATTGGTTTTTATTTAACATAGAACAAAATTTGCCATTCTCACTTTCAAACTACATATCATGAAAAAAGTGTAGTTGTGTAGAAGTGTAAAGGTTTTCAAACTTTGTCAAACAACTGTAACTTTCAAACTTCATAGCTTGAAAAAGTGTTTTGTTGAAATAAATTAAAAGAAAAAATAAAAATGTAAAAGTGCTTGAATTTGAATGTGAAATTATAGGTAATGTGAAATCGTTAGTAGCGGCTAAAATTAAAGAAAGTCTGTTTTGCTACGATTACAATAAAAGATTATTTGGTATGCAGTTATATAACTTTGATTTGTTTCATTGGTATGCAAATTGGCATGCCAATTTTTGCATGCCTGTGTAGCCATGCAAAATTATAGTAGGCTGTAGACGTACACGAGAGGTATACAAACCCATAGTAATTAAATAATGCAATCACTTCCTTGTAAAAATCATCATCATTACAAATAGTAACAAAACAGTATGCTAATGTTATTATACTTATTATGTAAATAAATTAAGAGAATACTTTGTAAGTGCATTTGGTTACAACAGGTGAAGTTAGTGACCCAAGTTCTAATTGATGACAATGACAACTAGTAAAGACTTAACTGAAAACTGGCAAAAGAGAGTCAAAAATTAGGGGCAAAAAATTACGAGTCAAAAATTCAAGAGTGAATAACTCCTGGAAACTAGTATTATGCTGATGTGCAGGAAAACTGATGAAATGGTTATCTTTACTATAATAAAAGACGCATAAGTCCTTTCGATGTCACAGTTGAAGGTTAGGGAAGGGATTTATCATGCAGAATTTCAACTTATGCCATTCTACTTAGCAGCCCGATACTCTAATACTGGGCTAACCCTCTGTTACCAACATCTCAGACTAGTAGTGCAAATACTAGTTCTTTACGCTATATCAGGCTACTTGACGATATCTCACAGTGCAACAGAGTGTCAGTGAAGTAGCTATATACATTGTAAGAACCAAAAAAATATATATATATATATTATAATATATAATATTATATATATGTATATATAATTATATATATATAAATATATATATACGTATATATATACATATATATACCACAGTTTATTTATATATATATATATATATATAAATGTATATATACATATATATATCTATATATATATACCCATATTTCTAGAGTTAGGAGTTAAATAAATAAATAAATATATACCAGTTGGGAGGTTCCGGAATATAAGTGATCAGGAGTTAACGCAAATATATATGGGTAAGCCTCCTATATGGTGTAATTTATTCATATGGTAGATATATATATATATTTATTTACCTCCTAATTATTATATATTTTTATGGAAATCTTAGGAGAATATATTATCATACAGTATATATTTATCAACTTATCATACTTTATATACTTGTACATAGATTTTAGAAAAACTGTCAAAACTTGGACAATGTGTCAGTGTCAGTGAAGTAGCTATATAAGAACCAAAAATATATATATTATAATATATAATATTATATATATGTATATATATAATTATATATATATATAAATATATATATATACGTATATATATACATATATATATTTATATATATACCACAGTTTATTTATATATATATATATATATATATATATATATATATATATATATATATATATATATATATATATGTATATATATAAATTGTATAAATATACAAAATATAGAATATCAAGTATGACATATAAAATACAATGTAATTAATGGTAAAATAGATAATATAAGATATGGAATAAATGTTAAAATAAATCTACTAACCACCCTGGAGAATTCAATGGAAGATTGGGAGAACATAAGTCTCTATCACAGGTATATGCGCACTCAATGAAGTGGGAGTTGTCATCCTTGCATGTATTCTCATACTTGACAAGGAATAAAATTTGGGAAAATCCTGTAGTAGCAATCTTTCTGTACATCGTTTAATGCTCTCCCAGAAATTTGTAGTTGAATCATTTCAATTGAGAGACTACTAAAGAGCTGAGGTAAAACATGTTTTGTGTAAAAAAAGTTGCACATAACTTTAGTGGATTTTATCAAAAAGCACAGTATTTTTATCCTTTGCAATTGTTTTTATTTTTGAAGTGATCTGTCTGCCAAGATGTTTCAAGATTAACATCAATAAAATTTAAATATGTTTAAAACGCTCAAATCAAGCTAAAGTGTGGTTATAGCATCCGTAGTTGCAAAGAGTAACAGAGAAGACACGAGTAACACTGCAACTCTAATCCAATAGCTGATATCAACTATAGGAATGATAGTGACTTGTGACAACACTTTGTGCGTATTTCTGTTCTGAGTGACTTAACTGTGATTAATTTTTATCAATTTTAAACTTGAAAAGCCCATCAGTCAGATCACCTCAAACGTGAAAACCGATTGAAAATTATGGAAAAATAGGAAAACTTTTTAATAAAATCTACTAAAACTTTGTGTAAGTTCATCTTTAAATGCTAAAATTAGATGCCAAAAAGATTTACTATCACGAGTCACAAAATTAGATGTTGAACCAATATGTTGATTTACTATCACGAGTCACAAAATTAGATGTTGAACCAATATGTTGATTTACTATCACGAGTCACAAAATTAGATGTTGAACCAATATGTTGATTTACTATCACGAGTCACAAAATTAGATGTTGAACCAATATGTTGATTTACTATCACGAGTCACAAAATTAGATGTTGAACCAATATGTTGATTTACTATCACGAGTCACGAAATTAGATGTTGAACCAATATGTTGATTTACTATCACGAGTCACAAAATTAGATGTTGAACCAATATGTTGATTTACTATCACGAGTCACAAAATTAGATGTTGAACCAATATGTTGATTTACTATCACGAGTCACAAAATTAGATGTTGAACCAATATGTTGATTTACTATCACGAGTCACAAAATTAGATGTTGAACCAATATGTTGATTTACTATCACGAGTCACAAAATTAGATGTTGAACCAATATGTTGATTTACTATCACGAGTCACAAAATTAGATGTTGAACCAATATGTTGATTTACTATCACGAGTCACAAAATTAGATGTTGAACCAATATGTTGATTTACTATCACGAGTCACAAAATTAGATGTTGAACCAATATGTTGATTTACTATCACGAGTCACAAAATTAGATGTTGAACCAATATGTTGATTTACTATCACGAGTCACAAAATTAGATGTTGAACCAATATGTTGATTTACTATCACGAGTCACAAAATTAGATGTTGAACTAATATGTTGATTTACTATCACGAGTCACAAAATTAGATGTTGAACTAATATGTTGATTTACTATCACGAGTCACAAAATTCAAAGGTCTTCCTTATATTTACATCAATTTCTTCCCAATAATTAAAACTCTTATATTTACATCTATGTTTTTTCTTGTTAAAACTGATAATCTCGTAATTTTGCTTGATACATTGGCAGAAATGAACGGGTTCATAAAAGTTGTTAGATATGGGGCATGAACCCATGACATTCAGGTTTTGATATCAACCATCTATTGACTGCACTAATCTTTTAGATTTGCAAAACGCTTCACTATGATAAGAGTGGTTTTTGCACTGCGAGAAAGTTTTTGTGTGAAGGAAAAGATATAAGAGTCTCACCACGGTTTATTTAGGGGGAAGGAAAAGATATAAGAACAGTCTCACCACGGTTTATTTAGGGTGAAGGATGAGATATAAGAACAGTCTCACCACAGTTTATTTATGGTGAAGGAAGAGTTATAATAGCAGTCTCACCATGGTTTATTTAGGGGGAAGGAAAAGATATAAGAACAGTCTCACCACGGTTTATTTAGGGTGATGGAAGAGTTATAGGAACAGTCTAACCACGGTTTATTTAGGGTGAAGGAAGAGTTATAGGAACAGTCACACCATGGTTTATTTAGGGTAAAGGAAGAGTTATAAGAACAGTCTCATCACAGTTTATTTAGGGTAAAGGAAGAGTTACAAGAACAGTCTCACCACGGTTTATTTAGGGTGATGGAAGAGCTATAAGAACAGTCTCGCCATGGTTTATTTAGGGTGAAGGAAGAGTTATAAGAAAAGTCTCACCACGGTTTATTTAGGGTGATGGAACAGTTATAGGAACAGTCTCATCACGGTTTGTTTTGGGTGAAGCATCAAGCCCACTTCAAGTAATGCCAGACTCAATTGGCAAACAAATAAAGGTACCACTATTCACCTAATTTGAAACTTGAAAAGGCGCCTTTGACAGGTCTGTTGACAGGTCTTTGCTACAGTAGAATCTTTTGCTATTAAAATAGAAGTTGATGATTGTTTTGTTTTCAAATAAAAGCAATTCATATTTAGCAAAGCATATTGATACACATACAAGTTTAGACAACTTCTAAGATGTTAAAAAGTATCGTTAGCCTGATTGAAATGCCAAAAAGTTAATTTAAAAATTTCGAGATAATTTAAAGTTTTGGCAAGCTGGTATTTTTTTAGGAAACAACCAGCTAAACTTTATGTTTCTAAAAATGCTCTTCAATATATTTTTTAGTCTGTCAACGTTTCAGGTATCAAAATGTCAAAGTTGCTTCAGATGTCAAGTATTGCAAGAAACTTACCATTTTTATAGAATGATGTATAATTAGTGCACTTGTTACATCGCTCAGGTAGAATCACATTCTCTGGAGTTTTGTGACATTCTGAACTAGGTGTTCCATATGAAATGGCGCAGGCCACCTCTGCAAAGGATAGACAACATAATTAAGCGAAATTCACCACCAGTGCACAACAGTGATCTCACATTTACAAATGAGATCGACAGCCTGAAGACTGCGCAAGAACGAAACCAACAGTAACTAACAGAGATAATCATTCTAATTCACTACTATTTTATAGATATATAGATACATATATATCTCTATATATGTATAAATATATAGATACATATAGGTATATATACAAGTATTATGTATGTACACATACATGATTAAAAGCGTAAGATCAGAGCAGTGTGCTCAATGATAAGTTCAGAGCAAGTTAAAATCAATAAAGTCTGTTTTATTGATTGTACATGTATCTATACATATATATGTATAGATACAATATATATGTATAGAAACATATATACATGAATATATATAGATTGCATATTCGTCGTTTTGATTGTCCAGTTATAGCTGTTAAATTCCTTGTGTTACAAAATTCACACTATGCTGGATTTGAACTCACAAAGATTGTGATCACAGATTTGCAATCCAATTCTCTAACCACGAGACCATGAAAGCTTTAGTAAATATATAGCACAAACTACATAACGTACACACCCTTTCCCCTTTTACTATACACCCCTTACCCCTTACTATACACCCTTTATACACCCTTTTCCCGTTTTCACACAAAAATGACGTATTAATTGAAACTCTACCAACTCTTTTAGTTCTATGAAACGCGATACTTTTTTGTCCTCGTCGTACTAGGGATAATTTGCTTTTAGAAAAACAGTATCAATAATAGATTATTCCGAAATTAAAATTTGATGGTTTGTGTAATACTTATATACAGTGGAGCTTTGGTTTTCGAACACTTTGGTTTTCGATCAACTCAGTTCTTGACCAAAGATTTTGAGATTTGTTCTTTTCGGATATCAAACATAAACTCGGTTGGAACAGCTCCGGAAAGAGCATGAAGACATTTGTTAACAAACAGAGAATCAATTTACGCTTCATAACTTCTTTACAAAAAGGGAGGAGCCATTTGGGATGACGTCTCCTCTACCGTAGAGATTTGCTAGGGAGATAATCCACCTAGTCGAGTTACCCTAAATCGTTTTGAAGGATGATTCTCCTTCTAAGATGTGAAGTAAGCGTGCCATTTCTTTTTATATTTTCTTTTTCCTACAATTCATGATGTAATTGATCTGTTTCATTTTTTGCTGTTTCATTATCCATTTATGCAATTTTAGTATTGTATCTTAACCTTCAACGTTTTTTATGCTTTAAGAGCAAAACATACAAAATGTTTACTTTTGCTTTCTTTTTTCAGCATCAGGAATAGAAAACCTTTTATTAAAGTTAAACACAATCTATATCCACCCGTTTTTATTTATAGTATGCAGTATACAGTACAGTTTAGGGTGTAAAATAGTAAAAACTACTTTACCAAAGTTGTTTTTTTGCCTTGGAACGGATAAAAACTTAAATACACTTATTCTAATGGAAAAAACCGTTTCGGATCTCGAACAACTCGGTTTTCAAACAACCTTCTGGAACTGGTTACGTTCAAGAACCGAGCTTACACTGTAATTCTATATTACACTTTATATATACTGTATATTATATTTTAGTTTACATATTTATACGCGTACATGTATGCATGTACGTATGTAAACCTGCGCATGTGTAATATGTACATATATGTATGTAAACCTATGCATACATACGTACATGTACATCAAAAAATATAAAAAATACATGTTTATATATAATATATCTTCTAGAATGATTATGCCATCTTACTTCCATAATCTGCAGGCTTTGGACCTTCTATTATGCTCCCTTAATCCCTAATAAAAAAATAGAATACTATAAAAACTGCTGCAACAAACTTTGATCTAACAAATAAGCCGTTTTCCAGATCGATTTATCCTAACCTGACTAGCATTTTATGAGAAAACCGTGGACATTTCACCAGTCTATAGCATTGTTTAATTGCCGGCGGTTTGTGTAATTAACGTAAACTGTTTGAGGCGTAGACCGATTTACATGTACAAAAATGTGGTACACAGTTTATCAGCCGACGTTTTTTGTCCAATTACCGAAGGTTTTTTAAATTATCTGGAACATTAGCTAGATTTCTTTAAATCTTATCTACAAGCTAGGGCCAAACTACAATGCCCCCTTATGACAAGAATATTTCTTTATTTCCCTCCAGTTTGCAAGAAAATTCTAGACGTGTGAATGCTAAAGCTTGCTTTCTGTTACATATTGCTGTCAAAACCATTCTACATTCACAACGCAACTAACTCCAAACTGTATATTACAGGGCAGCTTGCCGTTTTACTTTTAATATTGCATTTCAGAGATATAACAAACATATTTCATTATTGCTGTTGCTAATTGAATTACGTACAATAGGTTAGGTCTACAGCTTGAATTAATATTTATTTTATTTTTGTAAAACATAAGTTTGAGATAGTAGTAGATTAGGTCTGATTTTTATACAACCTTTTGTTTTGCATAATTGACCTTTTGACTTTCATTTCAAAACAACTTGACAACTATCATGGACATACAACCTCCCAGAACACCACCTCATCGCAATGGCCGTCCACCTGTCTCCCAATTATTACGGAGGAGGAGAAATAGAAGTTCCTCACAGCAACCATCAACATCAAATGCTAATGTTCAACAACATGCTACTCAAAATAATAATAACAACTCATCTGATTCAGAGATTTCTTTAGTCGATGTTGAAGGTGAAGCCTACAACATCTACTAAAGAATTCTACTTTTGTAGAATTCTGACCTTTTGTAACTATCTTTTCAACAACCAGCAGTACCCTTTCTTTTTTCCATTATCACTTTGCCGTGGGCTGTATGACACGGGAATTTCTAGTTATATATTATTTTACAAATTTATGCTTTCATCTACATGTACATTCTAACACCAACTCTACTCTCAGACCACTAAATTGAGCATCATTAGGTTTGCATACAAATGTAATGATTTTTTTCTGTTTTCTGTATTTATATTAATCCTTTTATTAATAACTTATTGTATAGATAACTAGAGAATTATCCCATTAATAAAAACTTCAAGTGACTGAAGAGAATGACTACCACAACTATAAAAAACAGAGATCTTTATGTAAATTTGAACTCAAACATTGCTTCGATTGGGCATTTTTAGGCAACAATAATTTTTTTCAGATAAGAGCTAACACTCTTGGCTTATCTAACTGCTAATGTTCCGTAATGCTAAACACAGCACTGGCTATCTGTTTCTCATAACAATTGACTTCTAAAAATGAGCATAGCTAAGACTAGCTAGTTGATTGCTTGCAGCACTGAGCAAACAAAATTTGATCAGTGACTCATATTAACGGAGCCTAGTCAACCTAATCAGTTAAGCCTGTAATATACCCACTTGATGTAGAGTAGCTAGAGGAGTTAACTTAACCTGCTAATAGGGCTTCAAAGTTATGCTACTAAGAAATTGAGTTTATCAGCGTACATGACAGGTTTCTAAGACTTAACCGACACCAGGTGTAAACCTTCTGTTTGTAATAATGTGTGTAAACAGATGTTAGCATGATCTAAGCTTCAGCTTCATCTTAAAAGCCATTTCTGATCAGTTACTAGTAGGTGAACGTCAAAAGCCGTTTTCCAGATTGACGTATCCTAACCTGACTAACTTACCCAGTGTTAGCTGCTCCCATCTGAAGATCTAGGGTTAAACAGCATGATCACAGGTTCTGAAAAGTTGAATTGGTTAAAGATTAACTAATACCTTCATTGTGCTCTTTTAGGTTTCAAAAACATAATTACAGTTTTGGAACACTGAATGTGCCTTATAAAAAAACGTAAACAAAATTTCATTATATTTTATCAAAAAGTACCCACAAGTTTCAATCATTTGCGTTGTTTTTTATGTTTAAGGAAATCTGACTGACAAGATGTTTCGAGAATGAAATAAAAAAACTTGATCAAATTAAAATGCTCAGAAGAAAATATGTACAAAAGACCGTCACTAGTTGCTATTGTATCAACAGTTGGTATTGGCTATTGCGTTCAAGTTGTGTCTCTATTCTTGCTGTCTCTTTGTAATTATAAATATCGTAATCACACTTTCGCTTGCCCTGAGCATTTTAGCCGCCATCAAATTTTGCCGCTTCTAATTTTGAAACATCCTGGCAGTCAAATCACCTCAATCATCAAAATCAATCACAAATGATAGAAAAATACAGATGTTTTCTGATAAAATATATTACAATTTTTGTGAAAGTTCATCCTTTAAAGGTTTACTAGTAACTTTTGGTGCTCGTTCTAGTTGATGATAACTTTTTTAGTCAACTGTACCGATGAATGACCCCCCAGTCACACATGCCTATAATGAATGTCATTTTGATTGATGAAGAATGACAGCCCTGATCTGTATACATGTATGACCTCAGAATTCAGCACTAAACTTAACTAAGCTTATTTGGGTTACATTTGCCAGCTCACTTCATCAGTTCAGCTACAGAATGAAAGAAAACCTGAGACTTTTTTAGTTTGCTTACCTAGCTGTTTTATAAAATCTAGCCAAGATAGCACACTGACTGCAATCTAGTGGTACAGGTGGTACCTGCTCAGGGTCTGTAAACATGTTGAAGCTGTGTCTCCATTACAGATTGTACAACTCAGCCCTGTATAAGAATATTACCAATTTAGACTTCATAACGA
Source organism: Watersipora subatra (assembly GCF_963576615.1). Classification (NCBI taxonomy): domain Eukaryota; kingdom Metazoa; phylum Bryozoa; class Gymnolaemata; order Cheilostomatida; family Watersiporidae; genus Watersipora; species Watersipora subatra. Next base: position 48,944,069 of record NC_088715.1, on the reverse strand, counting down.
GAACAACAACTCACACCAGAGTTGCTTGTCATCGGGTATGCACATAACAAGTAAGAAAAGCGGTCTCACTGTCTGTTTCTGCAGTTGTTTAAGAGAAGCTAGAGGTACACTCAAAACAATATGTAGCTGGCTCTAACTGGCTTATAATGAAAACAAAATTGATCTTGTTTGTATATTTTTAATGTATTTATCTCTGACTGTACATAAAATACCTTATCAGTTAATTGCACTATGAGAAGTCAGTTTTAATAACTAACTGCCCAATTAGACCTATAATAGCAGTTAAGTGGTGAAAACAGTAGAGCTTCGGTCCACTAAACCGAAAGTTATCTTTTGCCCAAACTCTAAGCTTGGCTTTAAGCAAGCAGATAGGCGAGGCTCTTATTATAGTAAAGATCATTAGCACTACACTAAACTTACATCAATAGTTAGAGCTCAACAATATATACATGTATGTTCAATTCAAATGAGCAAAGCACTAACCAAATATCTGAGCTAAAATGATACCAAGGAGCCAAGTGTCGGTGATTTTTTCGTTATCAACATTACTGAACAACGAGTTTAGGTATTTATTTTAGCACTTTTACAAAAGGGTTATTGAAGTTTACAAGGTTTCTTTAGTTTTTCAGTGTTCACTGTAGAAGCATGACCGCTACAGATAGCAAGCGCTAAGAATTCAGCTTTGGCGTTGTTGCGGATGATTACACTTTCTACACTAAACCTTTCAGCATGATATGTTTAGTGTTTAGTTTTCATCAATTTCCATCAACAGATAAAAACTGTGTTCAAGTGAATGGCATGCTAAGTGTCTCATCTTTTGCCACTTCTTTTTAACAAGAGTCGTGATTCAACCAAATACCTAATCATAGCGAATTGGTAAAATTCTTTCTGCGTGTTGTACTCCAAGTTGAGGAAGTCACTTTAAAATCAGCTCCAATCGACTCATCATACTTGATGAAATCTTTACCGCTGATTAATTTTTAGTATTAGTAATTTCCATTCACAAGGGAATGAAATCTTGCACAGCGTAGGCTCTGATTGCTTATTTCCTATATGGTAATGGGAATGTTTCACTTGAATTTGGTAAATCAAGCTCAGCTAATCGCTAACAAGACATAGGATTTAGAGCCTTTATGTTAACCAAGGTCTCCAAATATCTGATCTTGACAACATGTATTCAGCTGTTTATTTTACATAAGTAGCAACTTCTTTAAAATTGTGTTGTCTGAAAAGACAACTGGCAAGGAACATAATTGCATCACAACTGCACCATCAAAAGCAAGTCTGTTAGCAAAACCTTTCTTATAACATCATAAAAACTGGCTTAGAATTATTCATAGTTGTAGAAGGTTTTACCTATGATGATTACCCACTTGATGACTCAAGATGACATAACCGTAGATGACTCTAACTCCAATTAAGTCCTAAATCCAGTGTCTTTTTCAAATCAAATGTTTTTCAAAACATGCTCTAAATCATATGATTTACAGTGTTTATTGTAAGTGATATGATTTACAATGTCTTCTGTAATCATATGATTTAGAGTTTCTTTGGTGAATCATATGATTTACAGAAGACACTGTACATCCAGGTTTTATCAAGCTGATTCTCTTCATCCTAATTGTTTCCTCAGAAGCCCAACTTATCAAGTATAGTAATGAAATACACTGAGAAATCTTCCCAAATATAAATCGTGAAAGTTTTATTGGTGTTTGCGATCTTGAGATTGCAATCGACCGGATTGTTAGTACGGTAAATTAACACAGTTTTTCATATTAGTATATTAAAATTTTAGACCAGATCATAACGATAGCATTTTATTGAAACAGTAGTCAAGATCATCTGCCAACCAAAAAGAAAGCCAATTAAATAAATGGGCTAAAGAATAAATAGCCAAAAAAGTAGATGATCTAAAGAATAAATAGTCTAAAGAATAAATGGTCAAAGGATTTAATGGTCTAAAGAACAAATGGTCAAATAAATTAATGGTCTAAAGAATAAATGGTCAAAAAATTAAATGGTCTAGAAATGTTTTTTTTATGAGTCAATGATTTGAAGCATGTACGCATCAAAATAAATGGTTCTGAAGATAAATGAGCAGTAAACCAAAGTTATACTCACCACAAGCTTTCCGGCCAATTCGACCTTCTCAATAATACATCCCCAACCATTATTTGTAGGGGTAGGTGGTAGGGTCTCGGTCTACAAAGCCAGAAGTGGTGAGTTTGAACCTTGTTTGAAGCAATCTCTTTTACTAACCGTAACTATGGCTTTGGACAAACATACATTGCTCTTATTATAGTAAATATTTTCTAATAAACCAACTCAGACCAGCCTGAAACTATATGCTTGAAAGCTCACATGTTCTCAAGATCTTGGGGATTTGAAAAGATGACATACTAAATGTTTCTAGGTATGTTTACAAACTGCCTGTATATACCACCCCGAGATAGTTATCAACAATATCTATTTGACGGACGGTAAAATAGCATGTCATAAGCATTTGCTAGGGTTATCTTAGCTTTAACGGATCTACCGTCAAAGTCATTACTCCATTTACAGTCCAGTTAGCTGCGAGAGACCATTAGGTGGAGACAGAGGTTAATTATTTGTAAAAAAATTTGTAAACAATAGATCGTGGTGCGTAGTAGTAGTATAGTAAGCCACTTTTCAATAAGTTTACTAGGGAATTTCTACAGGCATTTTCGATAAGTTTACTAGGGAATTTGTACAGACATTTCGATAAGTTTACCAGGATGTTGTACATGCATTTTTGATAAGTTTACCAGGGTTTTGTACAGGCATTTTCAATAAGTTCGTGTTGTATTTGTACAGGAATCCTCTTTAAATTTAGTCGTATACCGGTGAACAATCTTTATATCTCAATCTATATCAATAATTTGCATAATAATAAGATGTGTCAGGTATGTAGGTGTAATAACATTGGTTACTAGGCTAAACCAATTTCGTATAGACACTATTTTATCATCTTTAAATAGGAAGTTCTCATGGTTGTCATACCCATTCGGTACACTAATGCTTTTTTTATGGTTTACAAAATAGATATAAATACGAACAGTCATATCCTTTTCAATTATAATGCTTACGATGGTGTCTAACATAAGACTACCCCGTGGTAATGAGCTAACAACTCCTAAACCTATAGCAATAGTGACTCCATCATTCAGATCGAGCCATTCAGCTGCTATAGGCATAGGTCGAGGATCCGAATTCCTTCTACCACCAGCGTAAGTGTTTTATTCTAATCATTATTGATTAACCACTTGAGATATCGTTATGTATATAGAATCACAGATACATATCAGCTCGTAAATTCCTGTTCTGCAGAAATCCTCCGCTCATCCGTGCTGGTATTGTTTGAGGATGAGGAAAACAACTCATCCCCAAAATTGTGTAAGTGTTTTATTTATGAGATAACGCATTGTATATAGAACTATTCGTTCAGATACATATCAAAGCATAAATTTTTGTTCTATAGAAGAGGTAGACCTGAAGCTTGAAGCCAAACAGGCAGAGGCAAAGGCAGACCAATCCTGTAAATGTTTTTATTCTAATCATTAATAATTAATCACATGAGATATCTTTTTGTATATCGAACTATTTGTTCAGATATTTATAATTCTTGTTCTATAGAAATCCTCAGCGTGATATGAGAAGACCAGGTATACGTCCTGGCGGAGATAGACCAATATGGCCTGATACGTAAGTCTTTTATTCCAATCATTCTCAATTTATCTCACGAGATAATGCATCGTAAATCGAACTATTCGTTCTATAGAAATATCTCTGAGAATCGATTGATCAATTCGGATCATCCGTTATACTACTATCTGTTAGAAGACCAAAGGTTAGAGGTATGTTACATATATTTCTATGATTGAAACCTTACTCTCTCACAACTTATAGATGTCACAACTTACAATGTCAATGTTTGTGAAGGATACAGCAGGGCAAATGGAATATCTTAACGGAGTTAATTTAGGTTTGGAAAAGAGAAAAGTATTAACAGCAAAAAATAAAGTAGTTCAGATTATTGGTAAAATGCACTCTGACATATTTTTACAAAATAGACATTTGCTGAATGGAGTAAACTTGAAAATTACACTGTTAAAAAACCCAAATAATCTAATTCTTATGGCTCCTAGTGGTTCATCATATAAACTTAAATAACTAATGCTTCTTTCTACGTAAGAAAAGTTAAAGTAAATGATGGAGTTCAAATGAGACACATTGAAAACTTAGAGAAACATCTAAGGCCAGCTTTGTATCCGATTAGAAGGGTTACCATAAAATCTTTCAATATACCAACTGGATCTTTATCATGTAACGAGGAGAATCTTTTCAATGGTGTTTTGACTAAGAGAATAGTCATAGGATTTGTAGATGCTGAATCACATGAATCACATTCAGATCACATGAAACATCCTGACAGTCAGATTACATGAAAGATCCTGACAGTCAGATCACATGAAACATCCTGACAGTCAGGTCACATGAAACATCCTGACAATCAGATCACATGAAACATCCTGACAGTCAGATCACATGAAACATCTTGACAGTCAGATCACATGAAACATCCTGACAGTCAGATCACATAAAACATCCTGACAGTCAGATCACATGAAACATCCTGACAGTCAGATCACATGAAACATCCTGACAGTCAGATCACACGAAAAATCCTGACAATCAGATCATACGAAACATCCTGGCAGTCAGATCACATGAAACATCCTGACAGTCAGATAACATGAAACATCCTGACAGTCAGATCACATGAAATGGCTGACAGTCAGATCACATGAAACATCCTGACAGTCAGATCACATGAAACATCTTGACAGTCAGATCACATGAAACATCCTGACAGTCAGATCACATGAAACATCCTGACAGTCAGGTCACATGAAACATCCTGACAATCAGATCACATGAAACATTCTGACAGTCAGATCACATGAAAAAAACAACAACAATCAACAACATAAAAAATATATATACTCTCCAATAAAACTTACTAAAATTTTGTGTGAGCTCATCTTTAGGCATATACTATCTATGTCTGTCAGATGGAAAGAAAGTGACTCACAAGTAAGAAAGTAGCTCACAAGTTTCAATTTGCGACAAAATCTGAAGTAACAATTTTTGTGAAACTACATGATTGGGGCATTCACATACACACACACACACGCATGCGCATGCACACATGCACACATGCACACCACACACACAGACGCACACGCAAACGCACGCACACACACATCATGTATATTGAAACAAACACGAGTAGATTTTACAATGAATAGCTAGACATGCAAGATTTGAATATACAAACTAATAGGGCTGTATCTATTTCCTATTCTATTATCATACGATTTTTTTTGCTCCAGCCTGACCGGTCACTGAATAAACTGTTTCGCAATGCGGAGAAAATTGCATCTTCGGTTAGGTAAACCAATCAAAAGTGAGGCTCAGTTATGCGTGACAGAGAAAAATTGAGCATCGCAAAAGTCGTTCAGTCTAAGCTTTTTGGCCTCAGCGTGTTGAAAACCTTGAGATGACTTTAATGTGATTTATCTCCCTCTCTCTCTCCTTCTCTCTCTCCTTCTCTCTCTCCCTCTCTCCCTCTCTCCCTCTCTCCCTCTCTCTCCCTCTCTCACTCTCTCTCTCTCTCTCTTTTTCTCTCTCTCTTTCTTTCTCTCCTTCTCTCTCTATCTCTCTGTCCCTCTCTCTCTCTCTTTCTCTCCCCATCCCTCTCTCTCTCTCCCTCTCTCCCTCTCTCCCTCTCTCCCTCTCTCGCTCTCTCCCTCTCTCCCTCTCTCCCTCTCTCTCTCTCCCTCTCTCTTTCTCTCCCCCTCTCTCTCTCCCTCTCTCTCCCACTCTCTCTCCCACTCTCTCTCCCACTCTCTCTCCCACTCTCTCTCCCATTCTCTCTCCCTCTCTCTCTCTCTCTCTTCTCTCTCTCCCTTTCCCTCCCCCCCTCTCTTCTTCTCTCCCCCTCTCTCTCTCCCTCTCTCTCTATCTTTATCTCTCCCACTCTCTCTCCCACTCTCTCTCCCACTCTCTCTCTCTTCTCTTTCTCCCTCTCTCTCCCTCTCTCTCTCTCTTCCTCTCTTCCTCTCTTTCTCTCTCTCTCTCCCTTTCTCTTCTTTGCTATGTATCTCTCTCTATTTTTATCTCTCTCTCTACCTCTTCCTCTCTCTCTCTACCTCTTCCTCTCTCTCTCTCTCTCTCTCTCTCTCTCTCTCTCTCTCTCTCTCTCTCGTTACCATGTGCAGTGAAGATCTAGGCAATCACGATTATATCCCACTTCCTATAACCATGAATGTATTGGCAGGTTTCAACAGTGGTTTGCCAATGCTTTCTGTCAGGTCTTTTTTATTGAGACTCTATCTTTAGCTGGCTGGCCTTTGGTGAATAAAGGAACTCTTCCATCCTTTGCCAAGTTTTGTGCTTAGTCCTGCAGGGTTGCTGAGAGGTGCTTGCAGAAGACATATTACAACTAAAAAGTTTGATTGTCAGAACAAAATGTTCATTTTTTATTCTTTCAAAGACTGTAAGTTGCTTTTGGGTTATAGGCTAATTTTTTAGAGAATTATTTGGACAAAACTCCTAACACCTTAAAATTACTAATGCTTGTTGGTTATGTTGTCACGAATCAATAAAACTCACTTATCACACCAACAGTAAATTGTGGAAAAGGCGTCTATGACAGTCGATCATAGAATTTGCATAAACTCGCATACAACAGTAAAAGGGTTAAGCAACAAATTCATTAATCTAACCTGGCTGCTCAGAAATAGTTATAAACTATTTTTTCCATCACTCATCTATTGCAGCAAAACTAAAAGTAGTAGCTGAGTTTTAACTAGCTGAAAGTCAGTAGTGATGCAGACTTTGTTAAAACTATTATTGTCAATTGACTTCATTAGAAATTTATTGACTTGAAGCATTCAGCATTTATGTACCTTGCATTTCTACATATTGAAATATTGAATCAGACTTTTTGTAGCATTTCTAGTAGATTTAATGTCACAAAAACGTAAAGCTTCTAATGCTTGAAAAAAGCTTATTTTTTGCTGTTTATACTCAAAAGAACGAATTTCAGAAGTCCTTCAATACATGTAATTGGTAAAGTTTTAAGACCAGAACTACTACTATTGAAATCTTGTTCGCAAGCTATGACCACCACAAGTATTCACATCAGCCAATATATTGGTAAAGAACTATAACTTTAATAAGATACAGGTTTAAGTGTGTGCTGTATGGTTGATGCATCAGATGTATCAAAATAGGCAATTCCCCAGACTATTAAGAGCTTTTAGACCTACTACTAGTTCTTAATCTAAAGGGCTAGGTGCTTTATAACTATTACACATTTAAACTCTGACTTCAGCAGTGGAGAACAGGTGAGTGCATGTCTGGCAACACGTCTAACTACATACAATGACCTTGGAATTTGGTTGGAGCAGATCTCAGAGTATTCACCATCTATGGATTGAGAGCTCTAGCCTTATGAGGTCATCTTGAGCTCCCAGCAACCTATCATTGACTTACCCCAAAACACTTTGGAAGATGTTGACTTGGCTTTTTACTTGTCTGAATAATAACAGCCGTGTTTATTTTTCCAAAGCTATAGTTCAGGTTAGGAAAAAGGATAGCTTTCAGTTAGGTTCAAACTCACGACCTCTGGCTTGGTAGACCGACACTACCACCTTACCCAACCAACTAATGGTTGACGATGTAGTCATTACACCTGACAATCTCTTGTGATGCATCAAACTGCCATAGTACACGTATGTAGAAATTCTTTTGAAAAAAATATTTTTATAATTACTTTCACAAGTATTGCAAACCAGACGAAATTAAATACTTACAAACAGAGCAGTCTACAGTCTAAAAGGAAGCAACACAGATCAGCCTCTATTGAGCTGCTATAAGATTTTTAATCAAACTAAATTTATTGTGAAGCTTATGTGAAACAGCTTTTTGATAGGGAATACCTCCTGCTCATCTTATCAAGAAGTCATTTTAAGAGTTTTATTGTATCTTGAAGAGTTTTTCGCTAGTTTTTCTCATTAAAGAGTTTTCCATTATCCTAATATTATTACACTAGATGCTATTTAATATAACATTCAGACTTGTAACAAAAGAGCAAGACATCTAATTCTACAACGACTAGTACCCTGGCAGTTAGTGCGCCATGAGAGAAATTGAGTGTTCCGAGAAATCACAAAGAATAGGTATCAGGGCAGTTACAACTGATATATGAGGGTGGTGAATTGGTGTGGGTGTTAGATCTTTGGTCTACCAAGCTAAAAATAGTGAGTTTAAAACCTTTTGAAAGTAATCTTTTTCCCTAACCTCTAACGAAGAGAATTTTTTACCAAGTTATTACTATTATTCTTTCTACTGAATTATTACTACAATTCGGTAAAAATATGACCTTTTACCAAAATCTCTTTTATAGGAGATAAATAAAACTAGATAAGTATTGCTGGTAGCTGCCGAAAAATTTAGAAGTGATATTCTTTTCGTAAGAAAATTTAGTAAGTAATGACAAAGCAGCGTTACATGGTTTAAAACTTGTTAACGTGATATTCTGTAGAATCAGAAGGGTCAGGTTATGTCAAGCTGATCTCTTCCCTCATTTATAAAACATTAAAGCTTCAGAAAATAGGGTATGGTTTTTTCTGATTCTTGTAGTTGTAGGTACATGCATAAAACGTTCAGTATACATATTGACCGACATTAGCTCTGCCCTCTTAACTAGTGCTGATACAGAGTAACAATAAAACTTAGCCTGGTTTGCGCTCCTCTGCTTATCTTATCAGCAAGCACCTACTGCTCAGTTTATCTGCTTCTTCACCAATCATTGGTAGACCATAAACTTATTGACGTAATCACCAGCGCTTGAAAAGCATTGAGTCACATCGGTGGTGTGTCTACTGAGTGCCATTGACTTGAAGCCATTGCCAGAGAGATATCAGTCATACTCGCATTTCTACAGATAAAAACTTTATATTCACTGAATGGCCATCTGTCCTCACAACAGCCATCACTATTATTGACTGATGTCGTAAATCAACGGGTAAATAATGCATCAGTGCTGCTTAGATGTTATGACAGATACGTTTACACAAACTCAACAGTCTTTTTATATGGCTTTCTGAAAATGAGTCAGTTAAAGTGGCATAACAACTACAACCTCTATAACAAGTTTTTCTCACAGATTTAGCCATATAACTTATTTGTATCCCGTGTTTAGAAAAAAATCACTAAATGGATTCATTGTTTGAAGATGAGCTTTTACTAAGTTGTAGCTGATTTTACCAAGAGGTATTGATATTTTTCTTACTTGCAGTTATTTTTTATGTTTGAGGTGGTCTGACTTCTACAATGTTTCAAGATTAAAATCAACATAACTTGTTAATGGTTAAAATGCTCAGATCAAAAATATTTTTAATTATGACATCTATATTTGCAAAGAGACCAACAGATTAATAATGTGTAATGCTGCAAACTAAATGCAACACTCTATATTAACTATAGCAGTGGTAACAACTAGTGACATATTGCATATATTCTTTCCTCTGAGTGTTTTAATCGCAATTAAGTTTTATTGATTTTAACTTTGAAACATCCTGACAATCAAATAACATGAAACATCACAAACAATGCAAATTATAAAAACAATAATACTTTTTCATAAAATCTACAAAAATGATTAAAACTTGGAACTAAACTTGATTAAAACTATTAAAACTTGAAACTCATAGTATATATGATTTGTTGTAAATAAAACAAAAACTAAGATGCTGTCATTAAAATATGTATTTGAAAACAACATTAAAACAATAAACGCATTAGAATTCAGCAATACAATCTAAACAGTGTCATTGTTTAGCTTTAAAAATATCATTGTTTAGCTGCCTGAAAGGAGAAAGTCATATTTACAGTTATATCCAAACACGCTAGACGATTTTATCGCGCGCGTTACGATGATTGTGGACATATCGCTGGTATGTGCCTAAACACACTTGAGAGATTCTCCAGCAAATCATAATGTGGACAAACTCACAAGCTGCCAATAAAATTCTGTATCCTTAGTTTATTCGGAGTTGTAAAGAAATGCAAGTCAATATGACGCCTACTAAGCAACGGCGTAAACAACTTCTGCTTTTTTATTAGACCTATCTCACTTTCACGGATTGTTCACAACACGAAAACATAAGAAAAAGAAGATTTCTGTACTTTTACCAGCAATATTTTCTGATTTTTACATATAGTTTACTTTATAGTAATTTTTTATTTTCAATATAATAAATTTTTACTATTCTCAAGATGGTCAACTTACGCAACGATTGACTCCCAAATGTTAGCTTCTACTAGTTTTTTTTGTAATTTTTGTGCGTTGTGTTGTACAAGACTGCGTGTGCTCTTGTTAAATCTATGAACGAATCAGTGTTCGTTTTGATGATGTTTCAATCATAATAAAATAGCAAAATGATGTTGATGTACGGTGATGGTCACAGATACGAACAAATTCCCAGCCATAGGATTGTATTTTGAGAAAAAAACCAACCAATCAAAATGCATCTCGCACGCAATGAAGTTGTGATAGAGAATTTCTACTGTTATCGCTCTGCATGAGTTCGCTGAGCGAGTTATAGCGCAGGTTAGCACCCCGCAGCGCGATATCGCACTAAATATCGCCTAGTGTGTTTGCACCTTTAGAGTTTCGTGGCACCGATTCAAATTACACCAGCTTAGCTTTTATGTTGTAAATATTAGTGCAAAAATAATAGTATTAAGACAACCAGACAGTTTGGTATTTAGAATATGATATAAAAATTCATGATTAAGCTCTTTGCAAAAGGGGTACCTTAAACATTCCCTTGAACCTAGTAAACAGAAGATCTGGTGATGCAATGGATATTATTCTTCAGCTGTTATTTCTTTGAGTTAATTAATGCCAGTACATATTACAGTTTTTATCAATCTATAGTGGCACTTCATGAAACTAAATACTTTAGTCTTTGTGCGTGATTTATGAGTTATCCCATTGAGCAATACTTGGTTCCTGTGACCTCTTGTTCGATATGAGGCAATGTCTGAAATTTGACTGTTGCATAAACAGTTGGTGTTTAAAAACAGAAAAATATTGCCAACGCAGAATTTTAATATGCATATGATTTGCTTTTTTCCTTAAGCTAATCAGATCTTGCCGACTCTTTCCTTGTTTCTCATACGCATGAAACACTAGAGCTCTGAATTTAATGAAGTCTCTCTTTGTAATCTTCCATTAATTTTGTTTTTCTTTTTCTGCCCAACTTTTTCCTTCTGCTTCTGGAAATTGTATTTGGTAGAAATATATGGTCCGTATAAAATTCTAGCTATCTCTTGATGATGTACAGTTATATATAGTGCTTTGCGTTTATATGTAAAAAAAATAAGCGAATCACTTTATGACCAAGCAATTATATTGGCTCACCTATGAGATGGCAATTACTCATGACAAATGGGTTTTCTGTCTGACACCTCTTGCAGTAGTAAGCTTGATACCGGATTGTTACTTTGAATAGGATAAACTAGTTCATCATTTTATTAAACAGTGACACAGTGACAAATCTAACAAATTGCTAAAGAAGGTATAGTAAGAATCATGCAGTTTGAAAAACAATGCCATTTCGATTTTGCTGAAATTAAATTTTTAATCGCCTTTCAGGTAAACAATGAACTGAGAAACACTGAATATGCAGTTTATGTAGTTTACACTTCGATGATGTTTTCTGTAGATTTCCTCTTTTGTGTTATTTATCGACTTATGCTTGAATAATTTTTTTTCGCAAATCTTATCTGTAATTTTATTGAACCCTATGCAAGGAATTCTCTTAAAGGTTACTTTCTACTCTTTATTGGTCAATTTTGAGGAGATAGAGAGAGAGCGCTCTTTACTGTTTTTCTTTTTTATAAAAATTATCAATGACTTCATGAATGGTAAGACAAAGTTTTGACACTGTTTACTTTTGGTTAAAAATTAAGAATCATTTAGTGCAACTTGTCAAATTTTAAACAGCCTCTAATAAAAATAAAAGACACCTTGTTTTTAGTTTATGGAGTCCGCAAATTGAACAATCAGACTTTCAAGGCGGACGAGGTAAGTTTGTATACAATCGCACTTTACTCAGATTTTTATATAACTACTTGACTGATAGTCTGTTGCACTGTGAGATATCGTCAGGTGGCCTGATAAAGCATTAGGAACTAGTATTTGCACTACTAGTCTGAGATGTTGGTAACAGAGGGTTAGCCCAGTATTAGATTATCGGGCTGCTAAGTCGAATGGCATAAGTTGAAATTCTGTATGATAAATCCCTTCCCTAACTTTCAACTGTGACGTCGAAAGGACTTATGCGTCTCTTATTATAGTAAATATCACCATTTCATCAGTTTCGCTGAACATCAGCCTAATACTAGTTACCAGGAGTTATTGACTCTTGGATTTTAACTAGTAGTTTTTTGCTCCTACTTTTTGACTCGCTGGTGCGAGATTTCAGCTAAATTTCTTTACTAGTTGTGATTGTCATCAATTAGAATCAATTGTCATCAAAATGCACTGATGAAGTATCCCTATCATCATTAACTTGAAATTTTATTTCACATACAATTTAGCATTAGATTTTCGCTTAGCAAAGACATTATTTCAAAAAAATTTATATACTTTTATGACGAGTAAAGTTCAAGTTTAAATTAATTCATATTTAATTTTCAAATAGTTCGCAACCACTAATTTTTCAAAGGTTAACTTGCAAGAAAATTCACATTACAATTATTTGTATCAAAAGATTCACCATGTCTTACTCTGCTGTGTTGTAGGTGCAAAATATGTGGAAATGTGATTAAAAGCTCTTCAAAGCTCAAAGACAAACAGTTAATCGCAGCCATCACAAAAGCGCCGTAGATTAGAATCTCTTTCCAAAACAGCTCATATGAGACGTTGATGAACGAGATGGCTTCTGGTTACACTTTCATGCAACCTCATTCGTCGAAATATTTTCGCAAATATATTTTTGCATTCAATAAAACCATGTCTATTGTTCTTACACGTCTATTTCATCGTCATTGTAATGCTGTCACTTTTAGCACTGATATCTTATAACTTACTGTGTAAATTCGTTTAATTTTTTAACCTTAGCTCGAAGGAGTACATATCCTCGTCTGATAAACATGACAAGCCTGTTGGTCACCTGTGATAATTGAAAAATGCTGCAAAAATTATTCGCGCTGTTTGGCAAGAAGTATGGGTCACATGATCAGATTATGACTAGACGATTAGACCAAGCCGAAACAAAACTGTAAAGTAGCGAGCATCTATTTTTGGTAAGGGCTCTTCAGTAAAACCCAAAGTGTTTGCCATAAACTAGTGCTACGAGAAGTTTTATATGGAGCCTTTTATTGGCCTTTCAATTCACGTGAGAACATCACGTGTCAAAACAATAACCAAATGGATTGACTACGTCAGATAAATAAACTGATTCCTATATACGGCAGTTTCATGATGGCGGCAATTAACTGTTCCTTTTTGAGCTTTTAAGAGCTTGTAATCATATTTCCACATATTTTGAACCTACAACACAGCAGAGTAAGACATGGTGAATTTTGTGATAGCAAATAACTGTAATGTGAATTTTGCTGAAAGTAAACCTTTAAATAAACACAAAATGGTTACAAACTGCCTGTTTGCCCTCTCCTTATCTTATCAACAAGTACCACTGCTCAGTTTATCTGCCTCTTCACCAATTATCAGTAGACCATAAACTTATTGACGTAATCACCGAGCGCTTGAAAAGCATTGAATCACATCGGTGGTATATCTACAGGGTGCCATTGTTTTGGAGCCATTGCTAGAGAAGTATCAGTCGTACTTGCATATCTACAGATAAAAGATTTATATTCACTGAATGGCAAAGCACACTTTATGCTCATTCTCATTGTTTTTAATAGTTGCAGTCACCATACCTCAAGCTCATGGTGAGTATAACTTTAGTTTACAAGTCATTTATTCTGAGAACTATTTATTTCTTGGAGTGTACACCCTTCAGATCACTGACTCATAAAACATTTCTAGACCATTTAATTATTTGACCATTTGCTCTTTTAGACCATTAAATCCTTTGACCATGTATTCTTTAGATTATTTATTCCTTAGATCATCTACTTGTTTGGCTATTTATCTGATTGGCTTTTTTTTGGTTGATCTTTGCTAGTTTCAATAAGATGCTCATTACTATGATCTGGTCTAAAGTTTTAAAAGACTAAATGTGAAAACTATGCAATAATTTAGCATCTTAACAACCTGGTCAATTGCAATTTCAAAATCACAAACATTAATAAAACTTTCCCGATTTATGTTTTGAAAAGATTTCCCAGTGCATTTCATGACTTTACAACTTGAGCCTCTGAGGAAACAATTAGGATGAAGAGAATTGGCTTAAAAAACCTGGATGTACAGTGTCTTCTGTAAATCATATGATTTACAGTGTTTATTGTATATCATATGATTTACAATAAACACTGTGAATTATATGATTACAGAAGACACTGTAAATCATATGATTTAGAGCATTTACGTTGTTAACATTTGATATAAAGAATACACTGGTTTCAGGACTTAATTGAGATTACAGTCATCTACGGTTATGTCCTATTCAGTCATCAAGTGTGTAATCATCATAGGTAAAACCTTCTACAATTATGCAGAATTCCAAGCCAGCTTTTATGATATGTTATAAGAAAGGTTTTGCTAACAGACTTGCTTTTGATGGTGCAGTTGTGATGCAATTATGTTCCTTGCCAATTGTCTTATTGAACAACAGAATTCCAAAAGAATTTGCTACTTATGTTGCGTAAACAACTAGATATTTAGAGGCCTTGGTTTAGATAAAGGCTCTAAAACCTATGTTGTGTTGAGTATATTATATATTAAGGGTGATCAGCTGAGCTTGATTTACCAAATTCAGTTGTAATGTCTTGTTTGCCGTGAAGAAAATAAGCAATAAGATTTTTGGCAGAGCAAAAATTATTTTACTATTGAGTGGTAATTACTAATACTAAAAATTATTCATCGGTAAAGATTTCATTCAGTCTGATGAGTCGGTTAGAGCTGACTTTAAAATGACTCGGCTCAACTTTGCTTACAGCACACAGAAAGAACTTTACTAATTTGCTATGATTAGATATTTGGTTGAATCCCAACTCTTGTTAAACAGAAGTAGCAAGATGTGAGTCACTTAGTACACCCCTAACTTGAACGCAGTTTTCAGTCATGATGGGAGGTTTAGTATAGAAAGTGCAATCATCCGCAACAGTGCCAAAGCTGAATTCTTAGTGCTTGCTATCTGTAGTGGTCATGCTTCTACAGCGAACACTGAAAAAATAATGAAACCTTGTAAGCTTCAATAACTCTTTTGTAGAAGAGGTAAGATAAATACCTAAACCTGTTGCTTAGCAATGTTGATAATGAAAATATCACTGACACTTGGCTGGCTAGTGTCATTTTAGCTCAGATATATTTGGTTAGTGCTTTGCTCATTTGAATTAAACATATATATTGTTGAGCTCTAACTGTTGATGCAAGTTTAGTGTGGTGCTAATGATCTTTACTATAATAAGTGTCGTGTCTATCGGTTTGTCAGAGGTCAGCAATAAAATGACTTTCGGTTTAGTGGACCGAAGCTCTAGCACCTTCACTACTCGACCCCTTTAGGTCTAGTTGGGCAGTTAGTTATGAACGCTGACAACTTCTCACGGCGAAATAAACTGCTAGGGTACTTTATGAACAGTCCGAGATTAATAAGTTTTTTAAATAAACACAAACAAGATCAATTTTGTTTTTGTTATAAGCTAGTTCGAGTCAGCGGCACATTGTTTTTAGTGTACCTTTAGCTTCTCTTAAACAACCAAAAAAACAAACAGTGAAATTGCTTTTCACTTGTTATATGTATATCCAAGGACAGAATTGTAACTCTGATTTGAGTTTTGGTTTCCGTTAAGAAGTCTAAACTGGTAATATTCTTATTACAGGGCTGAGCTGTACAATCTGTAATGGAGACACAACTTCAACTTGTTTTACAAACCCCGGGCAGGCACCACCTGTAGCACTAGAGTGCAGCCAGTGTGCTATCTTGGCTAGATTTTCTAAAACAGGTAAGTAAACTAAACATTTATCCTGTTTGTTTCATCCTGTAGCTGAACTGATGAAGTGAGCAGGCAAATGTGACCCAAATAAGCATAGCTAAGTTTAGCCCTGAATTTTGTGGTTATACATGTGCACACGGCAAAGCTGTTAACCTTCATCAATCAAAATGGCAATTATTACAAGCTTGTGTGACTGGCAGGTCATTCATTGGTACAGTAAACTGAAAGAGCTATCGTTAACCAGAAAGAGCACCAAAAGTTATTAGTGAACCTTTAAAAGGTGGACTTACACAAAGTTGTAATAGATTTTATCAGAAAGCATCTGTCTTTTTCTATAAATTGCGATCGTCTTTGATGTTTGAGGTGATCTGACTGCCAGGATGTTTTGAAATTAAAAGTCACAAAATTTGATTGCAGCTAAAATGCTGAGAGCAAGCAAAAGTGTGATTATGATGCCTCTAGTTACAAAGAGACTGACAGAATAGAGATGCATAACGCTGCAACTTGAATACAATAGCCAATATCAACTGTTGCTACAATAGCAATTAGTGACGGCTTTGTGTAAATACTTTTTTTCTGAGCGTTTTAATTCGATAAAGTTGTTTTGATTTCAATCTTAAAACATCTTGGCAGTCAAATCACTTCAAATATCAAGCGCAATTGCAACTGATTGAACCGATACTTCTGATAAAATGTAATGAAATTCTGTGTTAGTTTTATTTAAAAACACCTTCAGTGTTTTAGGACCTGAGAGAGCATCAGCAAGGTATTAGTTATTCGTTCAGCTTATTCACCTTTTCAGAGCCTGTGATCGTGCTTTTTAGCCCTAAATCTTCAAAGGGAGCAGCTAACACTGGCTAGGTTAGTCAGGTTAGGATAAGTCAATCTGGAAAATGGCTTTTGACGTTCACCTACTAGTAACTGATCAAAAATGGCTTTTAAGATGAAGCTGAAGTTTAGATCATGATAACATCTGTTTACACACATTATTACAAACAGAAAGTGTCCATTTGATGTCTTTTAAGTCTTAGAAACCTGTCATGTACACTGATAAACTCAATTTTTAGTAGAACAACTTTCAAGTTCTAATAGCAAGTTGAAGGTTGACTTGCATCAAAATTCACATTACAGTTATTTGGTCTCAAAAGATTTACCATGTCTTACTCTGTTGTGTTGTAAGTGCAAAATATGTGGAAATGTGACTACAAGCTCTTAAAAGCTCAAAAACGAATAGTTAATCGCAGCCACACAAAACCGCCGTAGTTTGGATTCTCTTTCTAAAACGGCTCAAATGTGACGTAGTTGTAGGAGATGGCTTCTGTTTACACTTTCATGCAACCTCATTCGTCAAAATATTTTCACAAATATACTTCACGCATTCAATAAAACCATATGCTGTCACTTTTAGAACTGATTTCTTATTACTTACTGCAAAAACTTGTTTAATTTTTTATCCTTAGCTCAAAGGAGTAGGGCCTTCATATCATTGTCTGATAATCATGACGAGCCTGTTGGTCACCTGTGATAATTGAAAATCGCTGCAGAAATTATTTGTTAAGTATTGGGTCACATGATCAGATTACGACTAGACAATTAGACCAAGCCGAAACAAAACTGTAAAGTAGCGAGCATCTATATTTGATACGGGGTCTTCGGTAAAACCCGAAATGTTTGTCATAAACTAGTGCTACGATAAGTTTCATATTGAGCCTTTTATTGGCCTTTCAATTCACGTGAGAACATCACGTGACAAAACAATAACCAGATTTAATGACTACGTCAGAGAAATAAACAGATTCCAATCTACGGCGGCTTTGTGTTTTTGAGCTTTTAAGAGCTTGTAATCACATTCCCACATATTTTGCACCTACAACACAACAGAGTAAGACATGGTGAATCTTTTGATACCAAATAACTGTAATGGGAATTTTGTTGCAAGTCAACCTTTTAGTTAACTCCTCTAGCTACCTCACATCAAGTGGGTATATTACATGCTTAACTGATTAGATTGACTAGGCTCCGTTAATATGAGTCACTGATCAAATTTTGTTTGCTCAGTGCTGCAAGCAATCAACTTGCCAGTCTTAGCTATGCCCATTTGTAGAAGTCAATTGTTATCAGAAACAGATAGCAAGCACTGCGTATAGCATTACTGAACATTAGCAGTTAGATAAGCCAAGAGTGTTAGCTCTTATCTGAAAAAATTTATTGTTGCTTAAAAATGCCCAATCGAAGCAATGCTTGTGTTCAAATTTACATGAAGATCTCTGTTTTTTATAGTTGTGGTAGTCATTCTCTTCAGTCACTTGAAGTTTTTATTAATGAGATAATTCCCCAACTATCTAAACCATAAGTTATTAATAGAAGGATTAATATAAATACAGAAAACAGAAAAAAATCCTTACATTTGTATACAAACCTGATGATGCTCAATTTAGTGGTCTGAGGGTAGAATTGGTGTTAGAATGTACATGTAGATGAAAGCATAAATTTGTAAAATAATAATATAAAAAATCGAGATTTTTATACCATCATATGTTTACATAAAATTTTACAAGTTGTCCTACTAGGTGAATACTTTTAAGCACATTTTAACTTCATCTATATTAAAGAAGAAGATAGTTTAGCCATAAAAAACTCTGCATTTGTAGCTGTGCTTATAAACTGCATACATTTGTTGTATTCTTAGTAGATGCCCTTTTTGTCCCAAGTACTTGTATTTGGCTTTTATATGTTTCTAAATATGTCACCATTTTTATAATCCTTACCACATCATTGCTTTTTTGTCAATTTCACTAAGTAAAGAATATGCAATGCTCTTACCTGGTCCTAGAAATATATCCAGTATAACCTGAATGCTAAGTTTGCCATTTCTTTCATTCTCCTCATCTCACTAATTCCCTGAATCTCTTTTTCTCTTTCTTTCTCTCTTTTTCTTTTTGGTTCTCTTTCTCTCTTTCTCTCTTGTTCTCTCTCGCGCTCTCTCTTTCTCTCTCTCTCTCTCTCTCTCTCTCTCACTCTTTCTCTCTCTCTTTCTTTCTCTCTTTCTCTCTTGTTCTCTCTCGCGCTCTCTCTCTCTCTTTCTCTTTCTTTCTCTCTTTTTCTCTCTCATTCTCTCTCGCGCTCTTTCTTTCTTTTTCTTTCTCTCTTTCTCTCTTGTTCTCTCTCGCGCTTTCTCTCTCTCTCTTTCTCTTTCTTTCTCTTTTTCTTTCTTGTTCTCTCTCTCGCGCTCTCTCTCTCTCTCTTTCTCTCTCTCATTCTCTTTCCCTTTCTTTCTTTTTCTCTCACTCTTTTTAATATTTTTCTCAAACTATTTCTTTACATGCATATTCTTCTTCTTGTCTTTTGCCCCTCTGTCTCTTGGCTTCTCGGTCTCACGGTGTCTCGGTCTTTCAATCTCTCTGTCTATCTATCTCTCTGTTTTTCTTATTCCCCCTCACTTTTTCTCTCTGTCTCCCTGTCTCCCTATTTCTCTGCCTCTGCTTTTTGTTTTTCTGTCTCTCTGTCACTCTATCTCTGTTGCCATTTTTCAAAGGACTCACTCAATAATTCCTACTTTCTCCCTTAGCATTTTCATTTTATCATGTAATGAAAAACATCAATTTGTTGATGATTACTAAGGTTTATAAAAGATTTTACGCCGACAAGTTAAATACACCCTTAGTTAAATACACTCCTAGTTAAATACACCCCTAGTTAAATACATCCCTAGTTAAATACACCCCTAGTTAAATACACCCCTAGTTAAATACACCCTTAGTTAAATACACCCCTAGTTAAAGTTATAAGGCGCTTGCTTAGAACCAGAGAAACCATGCAAGTATGTAAACAATTGCTACATTGATATTATAAATATGTTAGCTAGATCAAGAAACCACTTTAGTTCAGTTCTTTTTACATAGATGTTTACATTGTATATTTTATTTTTAGATGGTTCAATTGAGAAAATAACTCGAGACTGTCACAGTAGGATTTTCCCCACTCCAATACCAAATGAATACGAAAATTCTTGCAAAACTGATGTTCAAGACTATGTACAATGTACACACACCTGTGACAATGGGGACTTCTGTGCTGACAGTCTAACTTACTTTCCTCCTGGATGGTAAGTTCATATATTCTATATTATTAGCTAAAATGATATTATACTTGGTAAACAGTCGATTTTAATCCAATCCCATTTTGACTATAGCATTAAAATTATCTGTGTGTTTTATGTTAGTAAGCGCATTGAAAATAAAATTTAAGTAATCTTGATATTATTCATTTTGTTATTATAGATTAGAATGTTTGTATTTAGCTATGAGACTTTAGCTATTGTAATGTTCTTACTTTCATGGAAGTTGCCTCTTCTTCCAGTTTTTGTAATTATTATCGCATTCATTTTTCCCCTTTTTTGTATTTGTATCTATTCAGCTGTTTTGTCTCTCAAGCTCACCTTGTTCATAATTTTAGTTTAGCCTTCTTTTCTACTCTCTGTGCATTCGCCTCGCCTGTGTACATCTCCTTGTATATCCATCCCTCTGTCACAATTCTTAGTTCAACTTTGATATATATTATGTCAATAAGTCCATTTGTCACTAAATACTCTAACCACTCCAGCTTCTTTCTGCGCTGATTTTTAGGACAATAGTTTTCTTCTTACTTTTTTCAAGTCAAATAAATCTTTTTTATAACTGTTTTTAAACTTTACTTTAAAATATTTTTGTGTTCAAAGTTTGTTGCAGCAGTGTTCATAGTATTCTATTATTTTCTAATAGGGATGAAGAGAAAATAAAAGAAGGTCCAAAGCCTGCAGAATATAATGGAAGTAAGATTACATGATCATTGTAGAAGATATTGTACATATATAAATATATATATATATTTATATAAATATATATATAAATATAATATATATATATTATATATGTTATAATATATATATTATATATATAAATATGTATATATATATATATAAATATTTTTTTTAATATTTTTTTGTGTACATTTGTATTGGTTTACATACGTATATATACCTATTATGCATACATAAGTTTACGTACTTACACGCATACATGTATATAAATGTATATATTATATATGTATATCCATATAGCTATAGGCAGACATTCAGATAGACAAACAGACAAACTTTCAGATTTATATAGATATATTATATATTTATTATATAATAGATAGATATATGTAATAGATATATATATAATAAATAGATATATATAATAGATAAATTATATATATATATATATATATATATATACTGTAGATTCACTAAATATATATCTATATAGTGAATCTATAGTGAATCTATAGTGATATTATAGTGAATCTATAGTGAATCTATAGTGAATCTATAGTGAATCTATCGTGAATCTATCGTGAATCTATCATGAATCTATCGTGAACATATTGTGAATTTATAGTGAATCTATAGTGAATCTGTAGTGAATTGATAGTGAATCTATCGTGAATCTATAGTGAATCTATAGTGAATCTATCGTAAATCTATCGTGAATCTATCGTGAATTGATAGTGAATCTATCGTGAATTGATAGTGAATCTATCGTGAATTGATAGTAAAGCTATCGTGAATCTATTGTGAATCTTTCGTGAGCCTATCGTAAAAATTTGGTCTGTTTGTCTATCAAAATGTCTGGCTATAGCTATTAAATTGTTAGAATTAAAATCTCGTGTCATGCTGAATTTGAACTCACAAAGTTTGCAATCGCAGGTTTGTAATCTGATCGTCTAACCATGAGTTTACTCTCAGGCTCTAGCGATTCATAGCTCTTACTCTATAAACGCTTTTCTCGATTGCAGCTGCTAAATGACATATTAATTGATACTATATGAACTCTATGAAACACAATGTTTTTTTTGCGCAGTGCTAGGGATAATTTGTTTTCCTCAAAACGATGTCAACAATATATCCAATCAAAAATAAAATTTGGCGATTGTATCTCAAACCAGCGCTATCCATTATGGATAAAACGGGTTCGCAAACAGATAGGTGATAAAATTTTGGTTAATTTTTACTTCAATACATATAAAAACTTTTTTCAATTATGTTTTAGTAAGCTTAATTCATATAAGCTAGATTCGGCGTTTATGTAGGTATATTATACGTCTTGAAGATAAGAACTCTCCACGTAGTACATTGTAGTGTTACATTTTCTTGCAGATCATAACCACAAAATGCACTAAAGTTATTGTAGGTATCTATGGTTACTAAGGTTATCATATTGTTTTGTTACCATTTTTAATGATGATGATTTTGATGATTATTACCAGGCAGTAATTGCATTAGATAATTACTATGGGTTTCTATACCACTCTATACATCTATACAATGTTTTCGATTTACAATGCCGACAATGAAATGAACTAAAATCATAAAGTTGTCTATCAAATAACTTTTCATTGTAATCGTAGCGAAACAAACCATATTTAGCCATCACTTTCTAATGATTTCACATTTACATTATAAAAGACCTTTACATTTTTATTTTTCATCTTAATTTATTTCAACAAAACACTCTTTTCATGGTTTGAAATTTAAAAGTTACAGTTGTTTGAAAAAGTTTGAAAACTTTTACAGTTATTTTTTTTCTCTTAGTTCAATGGAACTGCACAAAAGCACTTCTTCCATGATATGAAGCTTAAAAGTTAGAATAGTAAATGTTGTACATGTTAAATAAAAAAACAAAATTTTCTGTCTAAAGACTTTTTTATTACCCGGACAGCACCAGGCATTCTCTAGTATTTACATGTATATATATATATATATGTGAACTATATAGTAGAAAATTAAATAGAATACTTATCTCTGTTAGCTACTGTCAGTGTCGCACTTGCGCAGTCATCAGGCTGTAGATCTCATCCGTAGATTTGAGGTCATCGTTGTGCATTGGTTGTGCATTTGTCTCAATTAAGTTGTGTATCCTTTGTAGAAGTGACTTGTGCCGTTTGCCATGGGATAGCTGATTCAGATTGTCATAAATCTCCTGAGAAGGTTGTTTCAACTCTGCAATGTGACAAATGTGCTATTTTTACATCAATTTTTAAAAATGGTGAGTTTCATATAATTTTGGACATCTCTGAGACATTTACAGACCAGAAATATATTGAGCAGTAAATCTAGAAAACCAATATTTAGCTTTTTGTTTTACAAAGATCAACTTGCATAAACTTTAATTTACCTCAAAATTCCTAAATAGTTTCTCATTGGTACATCAATCAGGTTAAAGATACCTTTAAACATTTTAGGAGTTGTCTTAACTTGTATGCGTAACCTTATATCATCATACTTTTTTAATAAAACTTACTTTAATTTCCAAAATAAAAAAATTAATCAATTCTCATCTTAATATCAAAAAATGCTCTGTAGCACAAACCTTTCAACAGTATTTTTGCTACAAACTTTTTCGATTTTTAGTTTGTGATAAGGTTTATGCAGTATTCATAAAAAAATTCACCAATACACACTCAGTCTGTTAAATACTCTAACACGTTTGTAAAATTTGTGAAACAAAAATAACTCCAACCAGCGGGGTAATAAGCAATTTTTAAAAGATTTTAATCAAATTAGCGCAAATTGAGGGCAATTGTCCTTGATACATGAGAAAGGGCCTTTTCAAGTTTAAAATCAGGTTAATAGTGGTACCTTTATTTGTTTGCCTTCACCCTGAATAAGCTGTGGTGAGACTGTTCTTATAACTTTTCCTTCACCCTAAATAAACCGTGGTGAGACTGTTCTTATAATTCATCCTTCACCCTGAATAAACCGTGGTGAGACTGTTCTTATAACTTTTTTTCACCCTAAAGAAACTGTGGTAAGACTGTTCTTATAATTCTTCCTTCACGCAAAAATTATCTAGCATCACGAAAAACCACTCCTATTATAGTGAAGCATTTTGCAAATCTGAAAGATTAGTGCAGTCAATAGATGGTTCATATCAAAACCTGAATGTTATGGGTTCAAACCCCATATCTAACAACTTTTTATGATGCAGTTTATTTCTGCTTTTATTATTTTTTCAGTGCAAATTTAGCAAGCGAGATTATGAGATTATCAGTTTTAATAATGGAAAAACGTAGATGTAAATATAAGAGTTTTAATTATAGGGAATAAATTGATGTAAATATAAGACAGAGCTATGAGTTTGCAGCTCTAGGTAGTAAATCAAAATATTCAACATGCAATTTTGGCATTTAAACATTAATTTTAGTAGATTTTATTAGAAAAGATTGCTATTGTTCTATCATTTGTGATTGTTTTTTATGTTTGAAATGATCTGACCACTAGGATCTTTCAAGATTAAAATCGACAAAATTTAATCTCGGTTAAACGCAAACAGAAAAATACATGCGAAATGATGTGACTAGTTACTATCATTGCTATAGTTGATATCAGCTGTTGCATCCAAGTTACAGTGTTGCTCGTGTTTATTTTGTCAGACTCTGCAATTACAGATGCCAACATCACACTTTCACTTGATCAGAGGGCATTAGACATAATCAAGTTTTGGTCTATTTTAATCTTGAAACATCCTGTTGGTCAGATCACCTCAAACAAAAAGCAATCGCAAATGGTAGAACAATAGGAATCCTTTCGAATAAAATCTACTAAAATTCATCTTTAAATGCCAAACTTGCATGTTCAACCAGTATGTTGATTTATTACCTAGAGTCGTTAAAATCACAAATGTTAAAAAATATTGTGCTTTGTAATAAAATCTACTAAAACTTTGCGCAATTTTATTTTATCACAAAACATGTTTCATCTCAGCTCTTTAGTAGCTGATCAGTTCAAATAATTGAACTACAAATTGTAGGTGGAGCTTTAAAGGATGTGCAAAGAGATTGCTACAACAGGATTTTCCCAAATCCTATTCCTGTCAAGTATGAGAATACATGCAAGGACGACAACTCCCACTTCATTGAGTGCACACATACCTGCACTGGAGACTTATGTTCTACCAATCTTTCATTGATTCCTCCAGGGTGGTGAGTACATCTATTTTATTTTTGTTTTATATAATACAGTATTTATTTTACTGTTAATTACATTATATATTTTATATGTTGTATATTGTATTTTGTATTTTATGTATCATAATTTATAGTCTATTATTTGTATTTTATATACTTTTGGTATACATAATACTTATGTATTATGTATTTTATACATTTCAAGTTATATATTGTAATTTTATATTTTATTATTTATTTACTATATTATTTATTAATTTTTTTATTTATGTATTATACTTTACTTTTATATGTTTAGTATTTTATGTTTCTATTTTAAGTTTTACATTTTAAATTTTGTATATTATATTTTTTATAGTATATCTATTTATAGTGCGTTTAGTCATACTTACATGTTTTTATGAGCTCTTCTTCGTTTAAACAGTAATTGCAAAGGTCAACTATGCCATGTGAAAACGAAAGTAACCAAATGTTAGTATCCATATTTTTAATTTTGGTAAAAATTTTAATTTTAGTGACCATAAAAATAAAATCATTACATATAGCTTTTTTGCGATTGTTTAAATGACAGAGTTTATTAAATAGCAGAAAGTAAGTCAATTTAATTTTTTCAGTCATTTTAACAGTTTAAATCCTGAACCCAAAAATAATCAGAATTGGTTTTCTCAACAGATCCTACATGTACGCACGGTAAAACTTGGCTGTGCAATTTTACTTCGTTTTCCTATTTTTGTTTTAGCTGAAATTAAAAATTTTATTACTTTGTGCAAGATGTGTATTTTGTACAAATGCGAAAGTTCAGCTCGATGGAACTTCTAATTCTGGAGATATCTTCAAATACTGTACAAAAACTTTAACTTGGCTAAAAAATAGAAAATGGCAGCTGACAGTACAGCAGTTTCTAATGGCCACTGATTAAAGTTCTTAGCAAAAACGACTCAATAGTTGACAAAACTAGAAAGCTTTTTCTCATCAGCAAGAATAACCTGACACTAAAAATAATTGTTTTTATTAAGAAAAATACACACACTCTATCAGGTGTGGTTCAGTGCAATCATTATGTTTCTTCAGTTACTTCAAAAACTTACTGCTTTTAATAAATTATTAAAAAAAAGTTATTCACCCTATTATCTATTTTTTTTCATGGTTTTTTGCAAGCTCAGAGCATCAAATTGGTAATTAGTTAAAAAAGATTTGTGTCTTTCACTGAAATTTCACAGTTGA
This sequence comes from Watersipora subatra, assembly GCF_963576615.1. Lineage (NCBI taxonomy): Eukaryota > Metazoa > Bryozoa > Gymnolaemata > Cheilostomatida > Watersiporidae > Watersipora > Watersipora subatra. The sequence goes on along the minus strand of NC_088715.1, from coordinate 48,917,630 downwards.
TGGAAAGTCTGTAACATGGTCTAAGATCAGAGACCTGCTTTTATATACAGTACAAGGCTTTGAAGTGTTAACAAAATAAAGTTTCTAGTCTAAAACTAATGTCATAGCTTATAAAATACAAAAACCTGCCTTACATTAAACCTTAAATATTCTTGTGAAATCTGTTATTGGCATTAATGTCTTGTGACTTGCAACACCTTTTCTCTCTCACCTACAATTTTGCGCACACTAGTTTGATACTTGTTGCAGGAATGAGGATGGAACCAAGTCAACTGGTTCTACTATTTCCAATGCTGGATCAAGCTTGTATCTAGTTAGCCTGCTGATTGGACGATTTTTCTATAAGCTTTTGTAATTTATTTGCTTTGTATTAATCCCCAAAATACATTTTTATATACTATGACTGTTTTATAACTTTATTCTGAAGGTATGTAAAATTTTACTGTAAAAAATACAAACTTTAAAATGTTGAATTTATGTACACCAATTATTTTAATTTTAACATTAAACTGTCAAAAAGTCGTGTGAATAAATAATATATAAGCATGATATAAATGTATACATATTTTATTCATGTATAAATATATATATATATATATATATATATATATATATATATATATATATATATATATATATATATTTGAAAAATTATTGCGAAAAAAGTAAACTTTTAGTATTTGCGTTACAAATTTGTTTCGTGCGAAGCACTCCTCAGACGCAATTGTACTAAAATGAAAAGCTATACCGAATGTGCCAAAATATCAGAAATGGGCTCGCTGTGTTAATCATGTAATTTAGTCCTAAGTGTAACCGAGAAGATAACTCCGAGCATGTCTGCAATTAGAAGTCAATTCATTTCTTTTATTTAATGTGCCTAAGTGTGGTTTGCATATTATGAAGTATTTTTCAAGTAAACATAATTTGCATCGTTTTGTTTTGTTTGTATATGGTTGCGCTTGAGCTAATATTTTCCATGTTATGTTGTATGTTGAGTTGTTTTCTTTTAACTTCCAAATGTGTTTGCTCAATTCTGTGTGGTGTTGTTTGTTTTTGTGGTTAAATGAGGCTTTATGGTTGCTGTATCTAGTTTTAAATTCGGTTGAGCATAGTCCTATGTAGGTCGCTACGTGGTTGTTTGTATTGTTGCTTACTGTTGCTTGATATATCACATTTTTGGCTCTGCATTTTCCTTCCAAAGGGCAGTTGTTCTTTTGTCTGCAATTGCAACTTTTTTCATTGTCTTCTTTTTGTAGTGTACTGGTTTTATTAAGGGTTTTGTTGCTCCCATCAATGATTGTTTTCATGTTTGGCATTACTGAGTAGCTCAGTTTTAAGGTTTGTCTATTAAATATTGCCTGGAGTGGGTGTTTCTTTGGAAAACATGTTGTAACTATGCTGAAGAATTTTTGTCCAATATTGGTTGCAACATTGGCGCTGAATGGTGGGTTGTACCATGTAATTTTTCTTTGTCTGTTACGTTTTTTAGGTTTTTTCATGTTGGTTTCATATTGCAGTTTGCTGTTGTATCCACTCTTGTGGAGAGCTTCTTGGTATGGTTGTACTGTGCAGTTAAATTGTTGTTCATCTGATGAAAGTGCGTTTAATCGTTTGTTTATGTTGTCTGGTAAGTTTTTCAATATGGAAGGTGGATGGTTGCTTTGTTTGTGCACATATAGTATTGTGTTGCCTGGTTTTTGGAAAGGCTTGAAGCTGCCATCTTGTAGATTTAAAGTTACGTCAAGAAAATTCACTGATCGTTTGTTCGCCTCAATAGTAATTTTCAAGTTGTTCTTATTAAATATGTTGCATATTAGTTTCTTTGTTCTCTCTATAGCTTGTGGTGTACCCTTGCAAACCGCAAGTCCGTCGTCTCTGTATAGTCCAATGCTGCAAGTCAATTCTTTGAGTATTTGGGTCAGTAAGTAAGTCCCTACTAATTCACAAGTCTCCGCTCCGTCGTAGCTACCCATAGTCACGTCAAACAATTTATTAGAGTTCTTCTTTGACCAGGCCGTGTCGTTGTGAAATACAAGCGATCTTTTTGCATGTAGTATGATTGTCTTTTCGTCTTCTGTGATATTTGTTATGTTGCTTGCAAAATCTAATGCTCTTTTTAATAGTGCCTCTGTTATAGAAGGGTAAAATTCACAAACGTCAAAAGTAATAAATGCTTGCTGTTGCTTTTCCTTTATTTCTCTAAACCAATTCAGTACATCACCCGTACTTCGCCATAATTTTACACTAGTTTCTCTTGTCACTTTTTTGTTGATACCTGTGAGCAGAGTTTTGCTTATTTTTCCTATTTCAGATTTTGTTGGATTGATTAGTCTACACGTGGGGTGGTTTGTGAAGTTATCTTTGTGGTCTTTTAACGTTATGAATGGTTGTTTCTCTGCTATTGTCTCAATTCTTTTCTCAAGTCCTAATTTGTGCGCTATTTCTTTGTCTTTTGATGTAATTTGATTTACTGCTGTCTTGTCATTATTGTCAAATTTGACTTTGTCAAATGGACTTGCGGTTTGTAAGGATACACCACAAGCTATAGAGAAAACAAAGAAACTAATATGCAACATATTTAATAAAGACAACTTGAAAATTACTATTGAGGCAAACAAACGATCAGTGAATTTTCTTGACGTAACTTTAAATCTACAAGATGGCAGCTTCAAGCCTTTCCAAAAACCAGGCAACACAATACTATATGTGCACAAACAAAGCAACCATCCACCTTCCATATTGAAAAACTTACCAGACAACATAAACAAACGATTAAACGCACTTTCATCAGATGAACAACAATTTAACTGCACAGTACAACCATACCAAGAAGCTCTCCACAAGAGTGGATACAACAGCAAACTGCAATATGAAACCAACATGAAAAAACCTAAAAAACGTAACAGACAAAGAAAAATTACATGGTACAACCCACCATTCAGCGCCAATGTTGCAACCAATATTGGACAAAAATTCTTCAGCATAGTTACAACATGTTTTCCAAAGAAACACCCACTCCAGGCAATATTTAATAGACAAACCTTAAAACTGAGCTACTCAGTAATGCCAAACATGAAAACAATCATTGATGGGAGCAACAAAACCCTTAATAAAACCAGTACACTACAAAAAGAAGACAATGAAAAAAGTTGCAATTGCAGACAAAAGAACAACTGCCCTTTGGAAGGAAAATGCAGAGCCAAAAATGTGATATATCAAGCAACAGTAAGCAACAATACAAACAACCACGTAGCGACCTACATAGGACTATGCTCAACCGAATTTAAAACTAGATACAGCAACCATAAAGCCTCATTTAACCACAAAAACAAACAACACCACACAGAATTGAGCAAACACATTTGGAAGTTAAAAGAAAACAACTCAACATACAACATAACATGGAAAATATTAGCTCAAGCGCAACCATATACAAACAAAACAAAACGATGCAAATTATGTTTACTTGAAAAATACTTCATAATATGCAAACCACACTTAGGCACATTAAATAAAAGAAATGAATTGACTTCTAATTGCAGACATGCTCGGAGTTATCTTCTCGGTTACACTTAGGACTAAATTACATGATTAACACAGCGAGCCCATTTCTGATATTTTGGCACATTCGGTATAGCTTTTCATTTTAGTACAATTGCGTCTGAGGAGTGCTTCGCACGAAACAAATTTGTAACGCAAATACTAAAAGTTTACTTTTTTCGCAATAATTTTTCAAATATTTCATACTCCACTAATAATCTTTTGGGTTTTTAGTGTAGAGTTCTCGTTTTATATGCTTTTGCACTTGCTTTTAGTTAATATATATATATATATATATATATATATATATATATATATATATATATATATATATATATATATATATGTATGTATGTATATGTGTGCGTGTATATATACATATGTATATGCATATATATATATATATATATATTTACATATATAATATATATAGTAGATTTTGCTGCCACATATTAGGCCACAGTAGGTGCTACTCACAATTCTCTTTTATCAGCAAACAAAAAGTGACAGAGTTTCTATTGAGCTTTCTTTAGCAAAGCTAATGCAAATAGCAAATGTTTAAATTTTAAACTTTACTCGAAAGCAGAGCCCGTGGCATTAAATTCTGCGGTAAATCAGCACCAGCGACCTGTGACCCTCAAAAAAGGTAGAAATCCTTAAAATAGAAACTAACAAACTCATGAACAAAAAATTCATTTTCCAATTGCCCGTAAAATCTTTTTTCATTTTATGCTTATTAGACAATGATGAGGGTCATGGTCATTTAAGAGATACTATGGATGTTACCGCAAGCACTCTCTACTTTTACGTTTTACAAAATGTAGCAAATAAAACGAAAAACCATGACAAATGTTGCCACAATGATGCTTGCTGGGTGACCTCATTCAGACAGGATGAGAGAAACCTATGAATTTTAGTTTCTTTGACTATTTTCTTCTTTATTTATTTTTCAAAAAATTTTTTATATATTTTTTATCCAGCGTTGTAGGGGAGTTGTGAAATCTAAACTGTAAAATAGCAAGCGATCACTGTACCATCTGATAATGTCATTTTGACATATATAGCACTAACTGTTCATTACTGTATGATCTGACAATCTCGACAATATCATCTTCACATATATAGCAGTAACTTTCCATTCAAAGCACCAAAGAAACTCTTGGTTAAAACTGCCATAGCCTAGAAGTGTTGAAGACCAGACTTGTATTGTTTTTTGTACACTGATAAAAAGTTCATAACAGAGCTCTTGGATATGAAAATAATTCCATACCTTTTTATACCCAGCATAAAATGATGCAATTCACATCAGGCCACTCAAGAAATGTTTGAGTCATGCTGAGAAGACTATTTTTGCACAATTTTTTGTTTTATATACACTATATGGATATGTACAGGGCTATCATTGATTGCAATTTTATTTGCTAAAAGACAGGCAACTCCAATTTATGTGATAGTTCATTTATATTATATGTGTGTGCCTTACATATATGTATATGTGCAGGGACATAAGCTGTTTGGCTTGTGTGCTTGAAAAAAAAAACAATCAATTTTATGACGCTCACTTTTGTTACACAACTGTTGATTCTAGAGACTGCGTGATACTGTATTAAATCTTACTTATTATCTTGCTAAAATAGGCAACAGTTTGAAAAAAAATTTTTTTTCAAAATTGTAATAATTTATGAATTATATAATGTTGCTTGTTATAATAATGCTTTTCGCTCTGATGAAGTAAATTGGCAAAAGGAAGAGAAGGCGATCGCTGTGGAGACGGCAGCAACAGACACTCGACTAAATTATTATGAATGCAGCGCACCAAAAGTTTATAAACTAAAAACACACGAACAAAAGCCCACCAATTAACTTTCACTATTACACATCACACGCTATTCACTTTTAAAATAACTTAAGAAGTTACACAAAGAAAACATGCTTTTCATTGCTACAAATCTTAAGAGTTACGGAGGATGCCTATAGAGAAGGCTTCTGACCGGTTTCATCATTGATAAATGACTATAATTGGAATGGAATTGGGACAAGTTGTATACGGTTGGTTTTGCTACAAATCAGGCTGAACTAAAAGTTCAAAACAGTAAAGAAAAGAAAATATCTAGATTGTAGGAAATATATAATATTCCGTCAACAATGGCAAAACAGGAAGTTGGAAAATGAGATCAAAGGAAAGCCCAAAGCTAAGATCTTTTTCTGTGAATTAGAACAGCAAATGGAAGTGAAGGCAATCGCTGTGGAGACGGCAGCAACAAACACTCCACTAAATTGTCATGTACGCAGCGCACCAGAAGTTTACAAATTAAAAACACAGGAACAAACACTCAAGGACCTTTTATTATACTTATCACACGCTATTTACCGATATTCATAGATTTGTCAGCTTATCGATGTTTATGTTGTTTTCACCTAGATAAATATTCCTGGACTGACGCAGACTAGAGTTGTTGTAAAAAGTTTGTTTCAACTGCGATGGTGTTTGATATCAATATTAGCATTATTTGTTGCTGTTCAATATCGAGTTTATAACCTATTATCACAAATCATTACTATTTTAATCTATTTACGAGTGGCGACTCATACTTCCATTGAAATAATAATATAATTATCTTGTTAGTCTACCAATCAGTGACTACGCTTGATCACTAATTTTCATGCCAGTTGCTCTTAACGTCTGTGATCTAACATATTTATTTTTTTGAGCAATAGTAATTTAATGCTTAATCTATAGGAACTCTGCTAACAAGGCTCCATGTTGACTGAGTTGAAAAAATCTAGGTACCCAGGCTAATTTTTAAAGCTGCATGAATCAATGGTGTTCCCATTCAGATTACTAATCAAAATTAAAACCATGAATAATCAAAATATTTATCATTTCCAGAGGATTAACTGCAACTAATACACTACCATAAACGTTTGTCTATACCCAACACTTGTAGCCTGTTTTTCATAGATTACCAGGAACCTATCAATGACTAAGCTGCTGTTAATATGCAATTTTCTGCTTGAATCTTCTCTAATATAAGCTGTAATGGAAAATAATGACAAATTTACTAAAAGCTTTCACCGTGTTTCCTACCCTAGCATTGTGCAATGACAAAACTCTCTATTATAATAGCAATAAATTGTTTAAAAAAGATAAAAAGGCAGGAGTTTGACTCATTAAACGTCACCTTAGTATGATTTATTATGAGCAATAACACACTGTTCACACAATCAAAAGTCTACTTGTATTTGAAAACTTACTGTAGGTATGTACTGTTGGTGGATGTAGGTATGTACTGTTGGTGGATGTAGGTATGTACTGTTAAATCAAAACATTAAAAATTTATACAAAATAAAAATAAAATTTTCAACGTAACCCTCAACTAGCCAGTGTTATTAGGTAATACTAGCATATCGACAATGTGGTACAATTATGTAGTAAAAAAATAATTGGTTACATGTATAGTACAAGCATATCTTCATTTTTCTGTACATCACCCTTATCATTAAAATTGATACATAAAATTTTAAAATGCATCATTAAAAAATATTTTAATGATTTCCATTCCTTCGTGTACAAATGAAAGAATATTGTTTAGGAATATGTATTGTACCACATATTCCTGTTGTTGTTGGCTTTTGGCCAGTGTGTTTGAAATTGTAGCGTTCTAGAATGGTTGTTAGAAAAAGAAACATCTCCATCCTTGCCAAGGGTTCTCCCGGACATGATCTTCGACCTAAGAAAAACAAAAGAGCCCAAATATAAAACTAACGCAGCTACATTTTCAGATTGCGATGTTTAGCATTAAACGCTAGAGACTGGCTTTTAGCAGTGTTTTTACTTATGTACATTTGGTGACGGAGCTCAACAAGAGCCCATGAAGCTAACGCAACAAGCTCTTGCCATATAATATAGAGCAATGTGCGCCAAAACTAGCTTTCATCTACCCTAGGACACCTATGTATTCGCCTCATCTAACTTTCGCGTTTCCGAGGAGTCATCCTCTTGCAAAAATTTCATGAGTGAAACTAAACTACCATAACGAACCAGCGAAAACGCTGAATAAAATAGTTTTGTTCGTTGATAGTCCAAGAAACAAATGGCAGCAAGCGATCAAATTGCATTATCTACCTGCGGTTCACAATTACAAACTAGTCCCAAATTGAAGATTTTTTCTTACCGGTGAACCGAACCTGAAGAATCTAATTACGTTTGTTCCACTGCATTTATTTTCACATCACTATATTTTCGCACTTATCAGAGCTACGAAATTAAGTTGCAGCAAAGTTTTACTCTGTATGCTACTCACGAAACTAAATACTAGCGAAATATAAGTGTCCTAGGGTAATTAAGCTAATGGCATTGACATGGCTGAAAGATATTAACTTTTTTATGAATGGTCGGTGCCAACTAGAACAAATTGCATCATGAGACCAAAAAAACCAAAGTAAATTATGTATTGCAAGAAAAGATTCTTTTGCATAACACCATTATTTTCGATTTGAATGTTTTAAAAAGCACATATCTAAAAACATACTTAGCCCTTCAGCATTAACAGCGTTTAGAGGCTGGTTGTTTATCGCCCATACAAGGTAACACAACTCTAACAATGTGAAGTAACATAATATGTTACTTATTATACATATATTAAATATGTAAATATTTTAATATTTAACGTTAAATATGAAAATACATATAGTCGATAAGTTACCATGAATATTATTCATGGTGAAGAGATTTGAGAGCGAGAGAAAGGCCGCAGCATTTACCAAAAGCTGCTGAAATGAAAAGGACTGTCAAGCAGCTTTCAGTTCTTATCTTATATGAGAGCCTAGTTTCCCGGCATCTACTAGATAAAACTCAGTACTCATAAATTTTCTGCTTTCTTATTTGACAAAAATTATGAAAAAACAGAATTTTTCACAAGATTGCATTCACTCAAGTTTATTCTTGACACTGCATCTAGTGTAGCATTTAAACTTTTTAAAACTAAAAACACATCTACAAATGTACGTAAACAAAGGATAATTTTATTTTCACCTTTTACTATAAAGTGTTGGTCAAGACTGATTTAAATTTTCTTAAGCAGCTCTAACAACCATCATTGACGTCATGCAGTCTAGTAAACGGAATGAGCAAAACTATTAGAATGAATGACTTTCAAGAAAAAGAACTTATGAACATATTAATTTGAGAAAGATTTAGTGCTAAGGTGCAGCACTGTTGCAACCTACATAAAAAAGTTGAGCTTAATGCTGCAAGACCTCAAAAAGTTTTCATTCCAAACTCTCAGAAGTATTTTCAACGATATCTGATTGAAATCGTGCGTCGTATCTGATGTTGCAATAATTGTTTATATTGTAGTGTTAATACCATCTAATTGGTCGCTTAGTTAGAATTATTTGAATTTTTTTGATTAGCTTCTTCAATTTTAACCTTAACAAACTTGAGTTCACTGTTACACAGTTTATTCTATCAGTTTATTGAGGTGCCATAATTTTTTCAGATTTCCTACAAGCTTGTTTTTCGCATCAAAGTAAATTAATTTATGCAGCTAGACTGACAACCTTTTTAGCTTCTTAGACCTTTCATTCATGTGATTACTGCTACAATGGAAACTTTTCATTATACTTGTCTTCATTCGCTACCAAATTAATTTTGTTACAATTACATAGTTACATATTACATAGTTACATACTTTGTAAAACCTAATAGTTGACAAGTGTACATATAAATCATTCCAAATTTTCAACCAGACTGTCTATAAAAATGTTTTAATAGCAAACTAGTCATCGTAAAATTTTAAATCAGCTGATGCGGCAAAAAAAAACTAAACGGATTGCATAATAAGCTTGAAAACCTTTTCAGGCATTTTTAAAAAGACTGTGTGCATGTCTGAGTCGGACAGTTTATTGATATTATTAAAGTTTACGCCATTTTAATTACTTTTAGTAGTTTAACTATAACTAATTAAACATCGTAACTGCCACCAATCAGACACGAGAAATCTTTCTAAAAAGAACTTACAATAAAAAATAGAAGTTGTTGCAAAACGAAAATTCGCTCAAGATGGATCGTGAATATAATTTTATGTATTCGATAAGCGTTTTCTTTTGTTTAAGTACAGATATGATATGGTAATTAAAGTAGGTATATACAAAGCCTGGTAAAGTAAAAAACAGAATCATTTCGCTCATTCCCATACAAAAACGCTTTGACGAGCAGTACTAAACGACTCATCGTAACGAAAGAGTTAAAAATATCAAGGCTAGTCTTTTATTTTTATGCTTTATTCATAGCAAACTAACGTGCTTCACTGAACTCTCTTGCACTTTGAAGTTATCTTCTTTCAGACCAGGAAAGGATAATTCCTTAGTTATTATTGTTTACTATGTATTTGTAACTAAAAGGATAAATTCACTGTTGTTTCTTATATAAAAGACTTATATTGTAAGTTTGGGACATGTAACAAAAGTGTAAGCAGTTAATTTTTTATCAAATCTATGCGTTTTTTAATGCTATTTCATATACTGATCTCTTTTATTGTATTATTCATTATCCAATTTATAAAGCATGAACTATATAACTAGTGTCAACATAAATTTTGGCCAAATTTATAATATATTTGTGCCAATTGTGTTTCATAACTGTAAAATAGTATATTTGCGGTACAAAAATATTCTATTGAATTAAAGAATATCAAAGTAAGTTATGCACTTGAAGTAAGTTAAGTTTTATTGTCCCTCTACTTTTGACACTTTCCTACACCATTTGCTTAAAAAATAGACGCTTTTAAACTATATATACTCCAATGCTTTGCGTTACTTTATGTTGTAAATCTAAAAATATGTTAGTATATACATGTAAATTAACTGCTGGTATAATAGCGACTAGCCAGTTTGACGTGACCAGTTATGCTAATATTATGAGATTACTTTTACAAGTTTTAGGTAAAAACAGTTACTGTAAAATTTTAATTTAAACCCCACCTTTATTTGAACACCACCTCTAATAGAATGCCACTATAAGAAAAGGGATGAAAAAACAGCGCCTTTCTTTAATAGAATGCTCCTTCTATTAGACAGCCACTTTCACATTCTTTAATCTTTACAAACCAAAAATGAAAAGTTGTCAGTAGAAAAGTTTGCACAAAATAGTACTGATAATGACTAATAATGTTACCATAATTATACCATTATGATAGTTATAACATTACCATAATTATAACATTACCATAACTATAAAATTACGATAATTATAACATTACCATAATTACAACATTACGATAATTATAATAATACTGATAACGTTACATCAATAAAAATAAAGTTTTTGTTGTGGCAGCAGTGGCTGCCTTGGTTTTAATACCAAAGTACCTAAAAAGATTGATTGTTGCAATCACCAAAACTATATTCCGCTTCGAAGTCATTAAGGTCTGAATCATATCCATAGTTTTCAGATTTGTTTATAATGTGGTTTGTATTCTTATATGAAAACTTGAAGTTTTCTGATAAGCGATGAGACTACTTATCAGAAGCACCATATGATGTAATACCAGCCATTTTTATGGCGTATCAAAGTCTGTTTTCTAATTCTAAAATCGTTAAAGTTTTTTTTTTTTAACTTTAGAGCGACACCATCAAAACAATTAATAACTGTGACAGCTGATATATTTTACTCTATAAAATTCCTATTTGATTCGGTCTGATACTTCAAAGTAAACAAAAAGTACTTTGAAATACATGCTGAAACCGACGATATCAATGTCAGTCCACTAAACGAGAGTGCAAAATACTGTAAAAGTGACATTAGCATCGCTTCAACTGTACAAAGGTTAAATTTATCTTCCCGAAACTCTGACAGGCTAGTTGAAAAATACAGCGCTACCCTCTATTTGAACTTCACTTCTAATACAACATCACTATAGGGAAAGGGTTGCAAAATACAGTACCATAGCGTTCAAATACAGGTTCTACAGTATTTATGATTATATATTAAAACCTATCACTTACCAAGGCCAAATGCTATTTTTGTGTATTGTGCCTTGGTCTGTATATCTCCTTTGAGGTACCGTTCTGGATCAAACTCTTCTGGATTTTCAAAGACATCTGGATCTTTATAAACACTTTGAAGGTTGAATATTAGCTCTGTGTTGGCTGGTATTACCTAAAGCAGTAGATAAAGTATAAATAGAACAGGTAATCTCTTGCATTCTAAGAAGAGATGGAACATCGACAAGTCCTTTGGTTATCTTCTTAGTTATCAAATTAAATACAGCCATTTTATTTTTTGATCACGAAAAGTATATATGTAAACAACTGGAATTATATTGACAGATCAAGCACAACAGTAGAAATTCCTAAAACATAAAAAATCCATTGCAAAGATGTTTACGCTATATAGGTTTTACATTATATAAAGTGTAAAATACTTGTAAATAACCTAATCCATTTCAAGATCTTCCCAAACTCATTTCTTTAGCCTTTTAAAATGAAATAAACTGAATTTAACTTTTTGATTCAATAACTGTACAGTAAATAATATATTTGTATCTTGTATCAACCACTTTTTCTTATAACTTACACAAGGTTTAGGCCGAATGATTACTGTAATTTTACGTTAATGAGAGCGCACACCTTTAATGTCATTTTGAATTGATTTTTTATAACTTTTTCCTTTAAAGCAAGGCCTATGCTGCAAAAAATAATATTAAATTCGTTTTAAATAAAATACAAAAATATAATAGACACCCCACATACCACTATAGATTGTTTTGTCTCTCAAGTGTGGCAAGAGCGATAACAATACTTTCAAGGCTAACTTGAGACTAGAAACAAGGGACTCTCGTTATTCAGATTGAGTTAGAGAAATTGCTCTGATTTGACGTTATATGGCATTTTTTATGTTATACAGTGCAACAAATTTATATAATTTTCTGCTCAGTAGAATTTATTTAAAGGGAAGTGTACATTGTAGAGGTGGCTACTGTACAACATATTGATTCATATAAATGGAAATTTATGTTGTAGGGGTGTCTATTTTATAACATATTGACAACCTATTAATAATTTCAATAGTGTATTAACTTGGTAACTTGATTCAAAAAGCATGATGCCACTGATACATTATAGAATGGGAAAGATAATGACTGGTTTTCTAGGTAGAAGCCAGTCAGGTACCTTGAAGTCCTTTAAACAATTGTACTGTATTATCACTACACTCTGTGTAGAAATACATGTCAATTTCTGTATTAGGAAGCTCTCGCTGACAAAATTGAACAGCAAAAATTTAAACGATTCATGTTTTTTACAATCAGTTTCCCTCACGGTATAGACTGAGCTCTACAAAGTGGATTTTACATTGTTACTCTATTGAATATGTTATGGTTTTATGCTAACAAGGTTGGGTGTAAGGTATTTTATTGCCATGGTCACCATAAACTACAACTAAAGCTAACGGGATTAAAGCTACATCAGATGATAACTCTATGAAAACTAAATATGTTTGGATAAAAGACACTGAACATTTACTATGGTTTGCCCAATAAGTCGACTCAATGCTTATTTCTAGCAGAGTTTCACTGTTAACATCTTAAACAATTCTTTCCTTGAGGCGTTGCTTAATCTATACAAGTATATCAGTTGCTGATGCAGGAAATGAGAGTATTTTATAAAGCATGGTTCCTATATCGATTGCAAAACCCCGGCGGTAATCATGCGTAGCAAAACACTTGCGATGCAAGGTTCGGCAACTTCTGTTCACATAACGCTGCATCGCTAATAATCGCATAAAAATGGTCGCTCGCCATGCCGTTTTGATAATGCTGACTTTCACCTGTACAGTGCATTTCGGGAAGGTTTTGTCTGAGGCTATTCGCAAAATTTAAACAGCCCTTGCAAATATAGGCCAGCAACTACCGGGGATACTCAGCCTGTAGGTTCACATTTCAACGCTGATAGCCTGCGGTGCTGTCACCGGTGCTTGCGACGTATATGGGAACCAGGCTTTTTTTAGAAGTATCTGTAAGTTTTAGGAGTACCTATATGTTCTATAAGGATCTAGGGCCAGGTTAATATTAACATACAAGGAGGGCTCCTGGCTCCTCAGTTTTATTCTCAACTAATTCGGCTTTAATTATTCATTAAAATGAAAAAAAAACTACAAAAACTGAAGACTGAAAAACTGAGTCTTATAACCATGTTGAATTAAAATGAAACATTTGGTTTTAAATGAAGAAAATCAAATATTTTGCAGTATTTCTAGCTTATTTATTTGTTACACTTTTTAAATGAGTAAAATCACAAATTTTTATTAAACATGTACCATATAAAAACCATTTGAATTAAATTTTTTCTAGAAATTACAATAAAAACAGAAAAGCATCTCTCCTCAGCTAGAGCCATGTGTGACAATAATAGTTTTTTCGACATTTATAAATTTATTAGTTTTTTTAGCAAAAAACTTAGTTTAATTTAAACCATAACTGCCACGTACAACTTTTATCATATTTTCTAGGTAAATAAGACACGCTGATTCCAATTTTTTACTCAAAACAAAGATTGATCCATTAACTTTCAAAGTAATGAAGGCTTTTTTACAGCGTTTTAATACCGGTCTTGAAAACAGCACAATCTGTGCAACAAGCTCCACCCATAAATATTTGATGTAGCCTAGCTTTTTAGGAATTCATGTTAGGGACGTTTAGCTCGATTTAGAATAATAGAGATGGGTGACTTAAAACCCATTTTTATCTAAATTCAGAAAGGTAGATAGGCTATTAAACATTGCATATTCAAAAGTGAGGTCAAAAATGCGCGATAACAATGCTAGCTTGTGATAAAATCACACTTTTTTAGCTCGTATTTCTCGACGTTCAGCCTATTAAACATCTTTTAACAAGCTACGAGCAATTTTAAATGGTTTATCTACCTTTCATAAAAGACTGAGAAGATCTTGCAGGCTGAAATTAGATAATAATGGGTTTTAAGACACCCATCTCTATCATTCTAAACCGGACTAAATATCTCTAACTTCCGTTCCTAAAAAGCTAGGCTACGTCAAATATTTATGAGCGGAGCTCGTTATGCCAATTGTGTTGTTTTCGAGACGGATATAAAAACGCTTTACAAAAGCCTTTATGACTTGGAAAGTTAGTGAACTAATCTTTGTTTTAAGTACAAAATCGGAATCAGTGTGTCTGATTTACCTAAAAGATACGATAAAAATTGTACAGGACAGTTAAGTTTCCTGAATGTGACTACTTTAGTATACATGTAACTTAAAACCTACTATAAATTTTACTCAAGAAAAGTTCTCGTTATTAGTAGTTGTGCTCTCCTGAAAAACAGAAACTTTAGATGTCTATTCTTTATTTAGTTTTGCATTTCATTATAAAAAAAGTTTAAGATCTAAGGCTGATTTCAAGAACTTTCAAGCACCAGTCTAAGCCTGGGATACCTAGCTGAGACTCAGTTTGGGAACCCTGATTTTACAATAATGACAATAGTTCCTTAGTAATCTGTTATGCATTGTTAGCTACTAGCTAGCACTAAGCTTAGAGATGCTTGGGTGGTTTTCAGGTTCAGTCAGACATCCTGCGGGTAGGTTCTTAGAGGCTGGTTCTTAGAGATCATGCAGAGTTTTGAAGCCAAACATTCTTAGTTGACCAGCGGGGTGGGGAGGTTCATGAAGTATATGCACATGGATTTTGGATGAAGTTGTCCAATAAATGTGGAAGTGTATAGTGCCTACACAGGCTAGCACAAGCGCACAAATGCGAGCACACATGCACGCACACATGTTCGCACACATGCGCGCACACAGGCACGCACACATGTGTGCACACATGCACACACATGCACAAATGCGCGCACATACACACACACACACACACATACACACACACGCAAACGCGCATACTCGGCACATGTGCAAAGAAAAACTGAGATTTATTAAAATAGATAGTTTAAATATGTGATTTTATCTCCAAAAACACAAAAGAAGACAATATTTGTGCTACCAATGAAGTTTCAGCCTTGAAAGGTAAACAGGTTATCATATTCAGACAAGGCATTGTGCTCTGACGAGGTGTTTAAAATAAATTCAAATATTCATACAGACAGCATTATTTAGCAAAGTTCAGCATTCCCACAGTCATCATGTAATACAGGTAATTCATGGCTGGGTTAAATATAACAAGAACGTCACATCACAGACGGTCGGTCGTTGACTGCCTGCGACTTTGACCGTAGGGATAAAAATCAACTGTTTGGCTACTATGTCTTGGCAGCATTACCTAGCGCTACTTCCTGTTGCACTGCAAGATGACCGGTTATAAGACAGCCTTTGGACTAGAAGGTCAAAGAGGTGAAGGCTGTTCGTCTAGGAACTTCCTTCAGAAGTTTTGACATTTTTTCTTTCACTTTAGAACCTTTTTTTACTGCATTTAGAGATTTCGAGAGACACAAGGTCAAGGTCAGTTTTGAGGTTAGCATTTTTGTTAATCTGTGTGATAAGAGCCAATTCCGGCTATCCGTCAGCCTGAAGCAGTGGTTGGATGTTGAAAAAAGAATTGCATCACACTGGGTTCGAACTCAGACACTTGGCTTAGCAGTCTGGCATTTGAAATAACGGTGCCCATACGTATAACACATGATGATCTCTCATGGCTCATTGGACAGCTGGAGAACTAGTATTAGCAAAAATCAAAACTCGGCAAGTAAAACGCTGAATCAAAACAAACAAAACTCTTCTACCAAAAGTGAACTTTTCTTTGTCGAAATGGTAATAGCTACAAAAAAGTTTCCAGTTGAACCTTTTTATCTTGCTTAAAGTTTTGAAGGGGTAGAAAGGTTTAAGACTGCTTTTTAATTATAACTATACAAGAGGAAGTACAATGGAAAACTGTGTAATTCTTACATACTTTCTGCATCCATCGAGCTACAATAATTTCATTTGAATTACCTAAGCAACTCAAAATTTCAGAGGTTTTCAGTATTTTAAGTTTAACAATGGTTAAAATTATTAATTAAGGCTGGTAATAAAATAAAACTTATCATCTTGTCTTGCACAGCTGAGCAAACCATGTAAAAAACCAATATTTCTAGTGCAAACCGGTTGTGTTTGTTATTTAAGAAAACATGCAGCAATATATCATCCCACAAGTTCCAGCATTTTTGGTCAGAATAATTCGATGTTATAAACTCGTCTAAAGTTTAGTACAGTCCTACTCCAACTAAGAGTGTTCCAACATATGGTAAGTTTGAGATTTGGGAAAAATGTCGAAAGAAAATCCTAAAAATGCAAAGTTTTGTCGAGGTACGAGACTAATTTGAGATAAAAGCATACAGGATGCTTTTCAAAGGCGCCGTTAGAGGGCCGAATATGCCAAAGGCTGCTCATAAGAACAGCATCATTTGGTCACTTCCGTTGGATCAGTATGAACAATGTTTTAAGAAAGCTAACTAATAGTCAAGGTGAACACGAATAAAAAAATGAGGCAAAAAAGCCAAGCAGGAGGAACAAAGTAGAGAGCTGAAGATGAAAGAAAAAATAGAACTAGGTTTAGTGCAACGTAAGATTAACACTTACTGTTAAGTGTGTAGGTATTTAGTGAGCTCAGCTCTCTTAAGTTGAATTCAAAGTCTATGTTATGCTGCGCTGTGTCGTAAAAGTTTAGCGTACCGAACATGTTGCCATCAAATCTCTACTACACCGACGTTAACCACTACTGTCTGTCTCAAAGGTAAAAAATCCTTACAGTACTGTACATGATGTTACACTGTATTGCAGTCCTAAACCGGTATACAGGTAGTTGCTACTTTTTGTGGGTAGGTGCTGAATTAAAACAATTAGAAGAGCATTTTTCCATCGTAATATACCTTTTAGGTGGTTTTTTCAGCGGGTGGTAACAGATTAATTTGTATTTAGTTATTTTATTTGGAGCAAATTTATCTGAGATATGCAAGATTTTTTAAATTAGCGACTGAGCATAAAGTTTATTGTTGACCTGTTTCTGAACCGATGTTTGTCTTGTGTCTATTTTGGTCATATCAGTAATAAAGGATAACTACTTACGTGACCCTCGATAGTTACAGGTTTATCGAGACTGTGTGGCAGGAGTGTTGGCAGCATCATGGATACCCTTAGCACCTCTAATATTGTGGCTTCTGTATATGGCAGCTTTGACCTCTCACTGTATTTTGGTCGTTCTCCAGTACCTTATTTGAAAATCATCACCAGATTTCGATGCCAATTATATATGAAGAGGTACATAAATCAGTAAGTGCTCAAGAAATTATGACAAATAGAAACAGTCCATGAGCAAAGAGAATTGTTGAAAAAGCTTGAAATGTCCTTTTTTATAGATGCAGCATTAGAAAATGATAGTCTGAAATGTTAATTTAAATGCTTTTATTAGCAGATCACATGATAACTCATTGCTGAGAGCAGAGTGCTATACAAAAATTTACTAGGCATACAAATGAATAAATGATCAAATATCAATGGCAGTATGGCAACATAAAGGAAACAACCATTTTCATTAGGCTGGTTTGCAGTATATCGCAATTAATCTCAACGTTCTTCGGCAATCGTCTGTGATAACATTATTCTTACCATCACAAACCTAAATGTTTTTACATCAGCGAATAATCCACAGTTATAATTACGCCTAGCACTCTCATAGCGTTCTCAATAGAAAATGCAGTTCCGGAAACGAAGAAATACTAGAAATTGTCATAATAGAAAACAGACCAAACAATCTGCGACAGCCAATCATCTTGCCGTAGTGGTGCATGTTACACAAGCTGTTGTGAACACTTGGCAAAGAATTGGAATAGTTTGACAGCTTCAACCTTTTTAATGTATCTGCGTTGCCTCGGCAAAAGAATCGCTCCACGGGGCACATAGTTGAATAATCAGCTAGAGGAGAGCATAAACCTACGGTGATACGGTGCGAGCCATCATTTAGCTCTTAGCACCCTCAGTGTGTAGAACACACATAGAATACTTAGAGCGCAATAATAACACTTCAATTGTTCAGAGTAGAAACTATTATAGTCTATAAAACTTCGAAAAGCCAAAAAAAATTGTTAATTTTTGGCAGAATCTTTGAAAAAAGTTATTCAGATTAAAGTGGTTTTTTACAATCAACTTTTTGAAAGTCTTACATTTGATATAAGAGTCAACCTCTTGTTGTACCTTCTCTTGTACCTCGGGATGGCAACACATGAAGAGGATAGCCCAATTCATATAACAGGCTGAGGTGTCAGTACCCGCTCCAAATAGCTGCATCAGCGTTGTGGCCATATCTCTGTCTGAAAACAGACAGTACTTGTACTAGCGAAGTCAGAAGTTGCCAGGGGGGCTTTTAGATAATCTATGTGTGTCATAGAGAGGTGCAAGTGGCAAATTATCAAAAAATATCTTTCAGTATTTTTAGGCTTTTGTGTATTCATAAACCTTTCGGAGTTATCTTATCTACAAACTATACTTCAGCCAACAAGGTCGGAACTGGCACAGTACTCAGCTTAACGGCACAACAACTCAATTAAACAGTTTTTGGACATACTTAGCTAATTTTTGGCAAGACAAGGGTTCAGCTATCGTAACATTGAAATGGTAAAAGAAATATATAAATTCAAGGTCATGGATTTTAATGATTTGTGTTCACACATTCATCTATCTTTAGATTTCGGTTTTTGTTGAAGTAAAATATTTAGCAGCTGTGCTTTGAAGATTATCAAAGTAACATCCTAAAAGCAAATAGCTTTTTATAACTTCAAAAGAGGAATTTTTTGCATGCAAAATGGGCAATCTCTTTTTTTCCTAAATGTTGTAATCATAGGTAATTTAGCATTCTTTAAACTCTTGAGCATCACTGCATATGTGGGTGATTTCAATAAGAACACTTGGATGCTCGTTATATAGCTTAGTAGACTGCTGATAATGTTATGGAAGAGAAAGTAAAAGCCAATTTAAACCAAAGCCTGTGAAACAAACTGAAAAATTTTGTCTGGTTTCAAACAACCCGTTTCTAAATACTCAAAAGCTGAGCTTACAAGAGGTTTAATCGAATTTTGCTTCGAACCTTCACTATAGCAAAACCGGTGTATGTCTGTTCATCTGTCTGAAGCTATGTTTTAATGTTGGGAAAAAGATTGCATCATCTAGGATATGAACTCATACATGTAGCTTCATCAGCCGTCACCACCCCCCACTTGCATCATTTGACCACTTTGCAGCGTGACAGAATAATCTTGCAAACATTTATCACACATGATGATCTCTCACGATGCACAGAATCGTCAGGGTACCCCAGTGACTATAAATCGTAATATTTAGGTACATCATTATATTTGGCAAACCCTACATAAGGCTGTCTGAAGGCCTGTGTAATCAGATACCCTGGTCAAGTTTGAATCTTAAAATTTTTGGCTCAAATAAGTTTGTAACAAAATAATGAGTATTGAAAAGTGTTTGTAAACAACTAAAATTGTTAAAAGTTTGGCTAGGAGTGAGGATCTTTGGCTAAGGTAATAATCACTTGTTTATCTTAAGAAGGAATGTCAGTAGACAGGCCGATATCAGAAATTAGGAGCGACCTTGGCTGAAGCACAATGTGAGGTGCCAAAAGGTGATTGATAGCCACTGACAAGCTAAAACAGACTTGGCAAAAGCCCATCAAATATTTTCAGCTGCATGAGTTGAGTTTTTGTGAGGTGAAAGGTTTTTGTGAAAGGTTTGTGAAAGGTTTTTTTGGGTAAGCGTATGGAATACTTTTTACTTCAAATGTTGAAATTATGTTACGGAAAATTTGATAAATATTTGATTGTTTGCAAGTTCCAGAGATGATGGATATCTATATTAATTCAGGGATATTTGTTTGTTGCATAGAGCATGAACTCCACACTGTACCAGTTGTATTATACTATTTCATATGTTTTTGCACTTTCAGATGCCTGGCAAAACAATAAAATTCTAAAATGAAAAACAATGTTGCTTGATTAGCCATTCCATCTACTTAGATATAGCAAAGACTGTTTCCTTTAGATGATATGATATTTAAAAAATCTTTCATAGAAAATGTGGAATGGGGGCCTGGGAGTAAGCTGAGGGGAGTAGCAGAGTTAGATAGTGAAGAGGAAGGAAAAGAGAGAATTACATCAAGCAATTAATAAATGGCTTGTGGTCATTCACCTGAGCAGACAGATGTGGTTTGTAGATTTCCTCAATTAATGGCAACAGAGTGGACAAACAACTCTGTCTGGTAAACAGTGGTGAATAAAATACCACCACTTTGAACCAAGCTAGTATAACCCCTCAATTAAATTATTATTATCAGGGTAAGCGCATAGCAACGAGGATTAATAACAACTCAAGGAAAGGTATAGTTCAAGTAATCCATATCAAACTGACTAGGTAGAAATGTAGTACATTTGGTTATACTTGTAGACAATTATGCCGTTATATTCACAAATAATATACTTGCAAATTTAGCTTTTTAAGTTTATAAAAGTGGATTTTCTCAGCATCTGCTATGTATGCAATTTAGGCCGACTCTGTTCAAATTTTATACGTATAATGCTCACAGTTTTTTTATATATTTTTCCAACCAGCTTTTCAAGTGTTTACTTCCAGGCTATCTGGTTAAAAATAAAGAAGCCTAGAGGTCCATGGTTTACTGCTAGCAATAAAATAAACTTCAGTGGTGAGTTTATAAGTGGGTCACATTAACTGTAGGAGCAAATCAAAAACAAATATAGCTTTACTTACAAAAACGGAAACAAAATAATAGTTTGTTTATAGTGAAAAAAAGCAAAGGTTGAATCATGTTATAGGCCTATACGATGATTAAAAATAATTACCACAACAGATTATGAAAAATAAGACTTTCAAGATTTAAATTTAATTTATGAATAGCTCACCTAGAAACTTGTCGGTCATCGTGCCCATTTCCATGAAGTGTGACAGATAATTGTCCACAAACAATGCAGGGTTTGACCTAGCCACCATTTTTGCTCTTCGATGAGCCACGATCCCGTCAAAATACTTCATCGTAGCCTCAAGGCACTCAGAGTTCAATCGATGCTGAAAAGGGTCACCGGGGATCCATTTTGCGAAGGGAATATTTTTGCTCATAACAGCTGTCATGTTTGACTCAAACAATATCTCCATCATTCTGTTGTTTTCTAGCAATTTCTCGTCAGAGTAGTCAAATCTCTCACCAAATATCATGCTAAAGATAATATTTGATGAAGCCAGTTTGAAGTATTTGTACAAAGCCATTTCCTCGTCTAGGTTGGGCTCGATAAACGTTTGGCAAAACATTTCGGCTTCTTGAACAACTCGGGATTCTAGTGAAGACTTGCCCATCCCTTCTCCTCTGAGGTACCTGACAGCGCAATGCCTCACCTCCTTCCAGTTTGGGCTGAACATTATGCCTGCCAATCAAAAACCTGATACTTGCCAACCAGAAACATGCCTGCCAACCAGAAACATTATACTTGCCAACCAGAAACATTGTACTTGCCAATAAGAAACATTATATCTGCCAACCAGAAACATTATATCTGCCAACCAAAAAACTGGTACCACATTTTATGAAACTAATTTCCATCAATATAAGATAAATATTATTTATCATATATCATTAACACATAGAATATTACAATTTACAATATAATGTATTGTGGCATTCATCTAGGCCACATGAACTTAAGTAATGTTTTAGCCCTGCTAACAAGATTTTGAAGATTCATTGTCCAAAAGAAAATTTTGGACTACTACATATGTGCAAAATGTTTGCTGAAATTATAAAGCTATAAATGTGTAGCTTTTTGACATGGTACAAGCTGTTAATAGCAATATTTTTTTATACAAAGCTTTACAAAACGTCATTAAATTAAGTTCGCCACAGGCCCGATCAATGAATCAATACTTTAAGCCTTTTCAGCGAAAGGCTTGGGCTGTGGATACCAGGAATGTGGATACCAGGGATGTGGATACCAGGGATGTGGATACACTCTCTGATAGTTGGGCAGCTTTAACTAAAGATTAGATCAACTTACAAATTTCAACTTTTATTTTTAGCAAACTAAAAATTCTTTAAAAGATTTGCGTTAACTGCAGTTTGAACTGGCTCAATTTGAAAACAATCGATTTGTTGCATCAACTAATCAGAGCGGATCTAGCACCGTTCTATTTTCTGTTGCACAACAGGTTAGCCGACAACCAATGAAAGTTACTTATATATTTGCACGGGTTGTGTCATTCGGAATTGTAGATGTGTTCATTTGTGAAGCAAACTAGCTGTCACAAAATTAGCTAAAAGTTTGTAATTGACTGCTGCCTAGTACTTGTGCAGCTTAAATGTCTTAGACCAGTAGGTAAAATAAAACTTGTTTATGTTAAAAGTGGAACTGGTTCATCAAATGTTGATTACATCTTAGACACCCAAATTTGCATGTAATTACCATTCCTTTCTCATGATGTCACATCGCATTGTGTCCCCCCAATAGCGTGACACAAAACTAAAAATGCATTTTCAAAGCCACAAGAGAAAAGAACAAAACCACAGTCTGGTCTGTGGCCACCCACCAACTTCAGCATCATCAGATCGGCTCATTATGTAAGATTCTTGGTACTCCGCAGACTTGCATTATTTTGTGGGAAGGCTGAGGTGAACACCGCTAAATATTTAGCAGGCCACGATCTCAAGGCTGTCTGGGAAGGCACCCCAAGGTAATAGAGAACTTTTTAACAAAACAAAAACCTAAGTGTTTTCAGTGGAAATAATATTGAGCTAACAAGCTTGTTTCTATCTACTGATAAAAACATTATTTGCATTTTGTTTTATTCATCAAAAACCTGAAATTCTTCATCTTTATTTAACATGATATTTTTTTGTTTATGATACCACGTGACACCACACAGCAGCGACATGACAATATTGGTTGTAATATATGCAAAACAATGCTTTTAAAAAAAATATAGGTTGCCCAATAATAGTATGAACTATATGTACTATTATTGGGCATGCACTATTAAGTACTATTATATATACATGTAGATCCAAGATTAAACCTTACAGTTTGTGCATATTTCGTGTACTTTTTTTGCCATTTTAACGGTTGTTATTGCCTTCTGAATCTCTATTTTATAGCCTAAGTACCTGGCTATAAAAGAGGGAGTAAGAAGCCCCTTCATATGTTAATGAAAGTTTGGTACTAAAAAAGATTTTAATTAGCTTGTAGAATACTCTTATTAGCAACAACAGCAACTAGTATGGTTTTATAAAACTAGACAAGGCTTCAAGTAATGAAATGCTAAAATAGATAATTAGATATAGAAATAAAAATAGAAATAGATGCCTCTGATAAATAAAAATAGAAAGTTGACCAATTCAGGGGAAAAACCCATTCAGTTTTTAATACCTTTTACCAGATTTGGTAAGCTTTAAATGGTTTAAAATGAAACAAGTGTGAGCTAAGTTGAATGCTTGGTGGAATGCTGTTTGACTATTTCCATCTTGGCAACATTTACCAATAAAATGTTTATGATGGAAAACACTGCAAGTGGCATTTTAATTGCCAACTTCAGAAGGTGAAAGCTGCCTTTTGATTGTAGAAATAAAAGAAGTTGATTCAATAGCAAATATTAGAAAACCGCAGATCAAGCAATTTTGTTCAAATCAATCTTATTTATTTAAATGATAGTTATTGATTTCTATAAAAGTAATAGGCATTTTGATTTTTAGCAAATAATAGGGATATCTAAATACCCTAGGACATTTATATTTTGCTAGTATTTAGTTTCGTTAGTAGCATACAGAGTAAAACCTTGCTGCAACTTAATTTCGCAGCTCTGATGAGGGCGAAAATATAGTGATGTGAAAATAAATGCAGTGGAACAAACATAATTAGATTCCTCAGGTTCGGTTCACCTGTAAGAAAAAAATTTCAATTTGGGACTAGTTTGTAATTGTGAACCGTAGATTTGTGTGGTGAGATCGATAATGCAGTTTGATCGCTTGCTGCCATTTGTTTCTTGAACATCAATGAACAAAGCTATTTAATTCTGTGTTTTCGCTCGTTCGTTATGATAGTTTGTTTCGCTCATGAAATTTTCGCGAGAGGATGACTCCTCGAGAACGCGAAAGTTAGATGAGGTGAAGACAAGTGTCCTAGGGTAGATAGTTATCCAAAAGTGTTAGCCATAAATATCACAGGCTAGATGGTTCTAGAACACAGGCTTTAACTTACATTTGAAGCCAAATTTAAAAAACCTTAATGTGCCACCCGCATGACCTTAACAATGAATACAAATTTATTTTTATTTCTACATTTTTTGGTAAGAGACATCACTTGAGTTTTTTGTGTGTGCTCTGAATAAAGAATTACTAGCAACCTGGTTCAAGCGCGCAAATAAGCTAGTTTCCTGTTAAATATCATTTGAACCTAAAATCAAACTTTCATTTTCAAAAGAAGCAGTGTGTCACTTTGACACTAACCCCCAGCATGACTGCTAGCAGTAGTAACGTTGGCATTAGTTCTATCGCTGTAAAGAAATTAGAAAAATAGAATTTGCTGATTTTCTTGCATTTTGTGAACCCACACATAACAGCTTGTTTTCTAAACTTTAATATTTCCACATTTATAGAAGCTGTGTAAGGGTACCCCTGAGCTACTACCAATACCATACATGAACTTAAGCTATGTTTACTGGCTTGTAGATAATAATAAAAGGAATGTAGAGAGCAACCAACCTGGCCTATCTTTCATTTTGTGTATGTCATAAGAAGGAGGCATGAGGTCAATGTTTCTGCTGCTGGTAATGGCCCCTCTTTTTATCAGTAAGTATTGCATGTTGGAGAACCCTGAGATGACGACATAGTTGACTCCGGCAAACTGAATGGTGAACACCTAATTTAAAAACAAACGCTGTAAAAGAAAGATTTTCCACATTTGTTTTTTTTTATTTGATATAATTCTACAATAATTAATTAATGCATTAAAATGAAAAAATAACTTTTTACATATGATTTAAAATGACTTAACATGACAAGGATAAATACAGCCATAAGTTTTAAAAGCAAAACTTCTTATTTAACTGGTGCAGTTTGGTTTTGTAAGAACAAATATTGTTTTATTTACACATCGAACAGAGTTCAATAGCCGAGTGCTCTAGAATGCCTGACCCGCAAACAACAGGTTGAGGTTTAATTCCCAAGCAACAGTAGAAAGGTTACCTTACCACTAGACTCAGCCGTACCCAGTCAACATCACACTTCAGTATCTGTTACATTTTAGTACATACATTTCCATATTTTTCCTGGCTGCTTCTATAAAACTCTAGCAGACCTCCGTGCTTGATGACATTGTACAGATTTCCAAAAATAGGGAGACCTCTTGGACCAGGTGGGTAGACGGTGCAGTCTTTGTACCACTTGATAACGTTGAATATTACCAGTGTCAGAGCAGCTATGCATAGAAACTCTGTTATACTAATCTCAACATGTCGAAGGTAACCTAAAATTATTGAGATAGCATAGTTGATACTCTGATATTCAATGAAAATTAATTGCTCTGCCAAAAATGCATTCTGCAACTAATGTTCGTGGAAAAGTCAGAATCGTTCATAGTAGAGAAAAGCTTCTCTAAGTTTGGTTGCAGAGCTTTACTATAATCTGCTATAAACAGATGTGTCGATGTTTGTCTGTATGTCCAGTTATAGCGATAAACTTATAGGAATAAAAAAGATCTGCTTTGCACTAGAAATGAACTCAAACCTACAGCTCTTTGGACAGAAATGCTATTCATTGCACTATGGCGGTAATGGACTTATAATTGCACAGATTAATGGTAAACATCCAACTTATTACACTTGCCAATCTTTAATATTTTATACCAAATGCTTGAAATAGCACACTTCACGTTTCAATCTCTTAACTCTGGCTTCTGAGGGACAAACACGGCTTTTATTATAGTAAATATTTGGACTAACTTAAGTTACTCTAATTTATTGAGAAAAGAAATCTGGCCAATTAAAAATGAATTTTTTATGCAAAAACATATTTTATTCCTTTTGTTAGTCTTTATTGTAATAAGGGTTGTGTGCGTCCATTCACCTGTCTAAAGCCGCTACTGGATGTAGAAAAAACATTACATCATACAAGTTTTGAATTCAGACTGTTGGCTAAGCAATCATTCACACTAGCCTCTGCACCATTTTTTTCAAATGGGCTGCATTTTTAAATGAATGTGTTCTTAGTTAATTCATGCAGTACTACACTGGTAGAGTGTTATTATAAATAAAACTACAGTGGCAACAAATTTAGTTTACACTCAGGTAAGCCTAGATCATCATAGGAAATAGGTCGATTCTAAAGCAGATCTCAACTGTTGCTTCTGCTTGGCTGCAATTTCACGAGAAGATAACTCAAACTAAAAAAGTCGCAGTGCTATGTGCTTCACTGTTCACACTTTATAATTCTACACTTTGCAGTCTACATCTATGTTTTTATGGACAACTCACTAGATGTGAATAACTACACCCTGAGCTCTAATGCTTTCAAATCCGACAGGCATGTTCTTTACTTGAGTTTCTACATATAATACTTATTGCACTAGACTAAACTCATATTACCTGCTTTATGTTTTAAACCCAGGCTATGCGGGTCAAAGATTAGGTGCATTTTAGACAGCTGTTTTTGCTGGCTTTAAAACTGTGTTGTCAGCGCCTTGATGCGCATCTATTTGCTTGTCAAAAAACTCAGTGCTAAAACTACCTTAGTGTCATTCGAAGAAAATTTATTGACATCAGTTTAAACCTAACTAGGAAAATCTTTTATACAAGTCTGTGATAGTCAGATGTGTGCATTAGCTTCTGATATACACACAAGTGAGTGAGCATGAGATTTTGCACAAGTATGCACACTTGTAAAAATATACTCATTTTCACAAGTTACTGTTTAGTTGCCACGTGGCTGGTTATTCACAGGTATACGTGTTTCCTGTTTTAAAATATTGAAATAAATTTTGAAACAGAAATTGTCTATCTACAATTATTTATTGACTTGAAAACTTTAAAAATCTGTCTAAAAAGTTAACTTGGTCATTTTTAAAATAGTGCTCAAATTTTACAATTGATTTCTTCTATGGTCTGACTTGTGCTTTTGGTACTGAGCTGAGAAATTTTGTTATAGCCAAATAAATATGCTTTTTAAATTGTGAAGCAGTAAAAAAGAAAAAATTGATTTACTATAAAGCAATAATCTTGCTGTTGATAACAAAAATTGTTAGCTGGCAGACACTATTTTCATCTTCAAGTTTGCATTATTATTAGTGAATCTTGTTACTCATAGATATTTATCAAATGTTCCAGGCTTGTTGAAGGTAGAAACGGCATTATTATTATACAAATGGTATGTGAGAAAATGCCACTCAAACTATTATATTTTAAACTTTTTCCAAACTTCAATCAATACTATTTCAAAAGTGTGCTGCTACATGTAAAAGAGACAGGAGTGCACTACTACGACTTTTAAAATAGAATTCTATATCTCATCTAACAAAGCGCATGCTTTAAAGCTCAACGTGTGAAGAATGTTCATTGAAACAATTATTACAGGGTAACTCAACGTGCACACAACTCCAAATCTGTATCATCCAGACAATTGCGACACCGTGATACAACATGACATAGGCATCAATAAAACAGTGAGAAAGTAGGAAGCATACATAAGCACTGCCACATACACCCATTTTTGGTAACCAATCATTTATCAGCATGCTGCTGTTGCACCACATCAGCACTCTTAAATGATAGCTAATTCTGCTACCGAATTCTCTTAGATATACTTTCTGTATTTAATGCAAAGTAAGCTAAATAACATAATAAATTTGACTCTGGCATGTTTCAGAACTGCAGCATGTGACCTAAGTAATAAAAATGAGCACAAAAATGTTAATCTGTAAATTAAACTAGTGGGTCCAGAGCTATGCAGTGTATTGTGATATCAGGTTAATTCTTATCTGTATAGTTATCACCAGCACAGGTTACTAGGCTGATAGTAAACTTTCTTTATCAACAGAGGTTCTGAGAAATATTTACTTTGTGTGTGTATTGTGGAGTAAAAAAGATAGCCAACTTTGGTAAAATATCGCAGCCATATGGTTGTGTCCATGGAAGTTTTTTCGCTTTTACAATGGTGAGTGCGAAGAATTGATGTTTAGAGGATTTATCGTTGTACACTTGAAAATTTGACTGACAAATCATCAAGTTATTTCATTTTAATAAGAAAATTCAACTTAAAAATGAAGTTACGCAAAGATTTTACAGAGTATGGCCGAAAGTAGGGGTATTTTTCTATTTTGCTGACAGTGCTTAGAGTGAGATGTCATGAATTCATTTAACAAATGGTCGTTGCTGTTCTGAAGGGCCACAGACTAACAAACAAGTACTATAATTTTATGGGTTAGTAATTTTGATGGCTCATGAAATTGACGAACCTTTGGTCATGGGCTGTACATACTTGTATAAAACTACAAACTAGTATAAACTCTATTTGCAATTCCTTTGAACTGTTTTGATAGGATTTCTGTTAAGCAAATTTAAACATCAGCTTACAGGTGTTATTGTCATAAAACCGGAATAACAATATTTAGGTGGCTAATGTGAAAGCATGCTTGCCAAAAAATCAGTTGGTAAAGGTAGGCTACATATATGTACAGCCGAATAAAGGTAATCCAGTATCATTCAATTCCAATTTCATCAAAACCATAGATGGCCTGGAAATTTGGTAAAAAAGTAGCTATGAGTTGATATTGTGTCAGAAAAGATCAATAAAATTATTACAATACGATAGATATTGCTAGGATGCATTTTCAAAAGTTAATTCAGTGACCAATTACTGCTAGTAAATAGTCAGAATAATCACGAAAATTATTTGGTCGGCAATAAGTAGCCATAACTCCACTAATTTCTGAATATGGTTAGTAACTTGCAGACACACGAGAAGATAATTCCAATCATGGAATATTTCGTTAATTGATATAACTTAAAAACTAAAGAGTTGAAATAAAGCATGCAACTTGTAAAGCCTAAAACTCGGGCTATCGGCCTTGACACCGAATTTTTCAAAATTGTTACAGTTATTAATCCGATGGCTAGAATGACCAATTATGAGTTAGCCTTAGCAGGCCTGATCTAGCAACTCATATTTATGTCACTGTGGCATTTCCGCAAGATCAATTATATACAGCAATCAATCAAACTTTAATCAAGAACAGCCGCTGTCAGGGAAATATGTTTAGATGTTCACAGTTTTAGGAACAGCTGCCAAGGTATTATCATCTTGCACAAATTCTGAAGATAGCCCTTGATGTATGCATATTGATTGATAGCCGTTAAAACAACTGCTCACAAATTTATAATTCAAAAATGAACTCACGTAAAATTTTAATACATTCTATCACAAACTATCGGTGTTTTTAAATCATTTGGCGCAGTTTTAATGTTTGAAATGACTAGACTCAAAGGATGTTTCCAAATTAAAATTGACAAAACTTGATTGCAGTTAAAACTCTCAGAACAAAAATACGTGCAAATTGATGCCACTAGTTGTTATCATCACAGTAGTTTATATTGAACTTTGCATTTAAGTTGCAGCATTATCCGTCTCTATTCTGATGGTCTCTTTACAACTATAAATGTCACGGTTGCACTTTAGCTTGACCTGAGCTTTTTAACCGCTATCATGTTTTGTCAATTTTAATTGTGAAACAATCTGGCAGTCAGATCACTTCAAGCATCAAAACCAGTTGCAAATGATAGAAAAATACTGAGACTTTCAGACAAAATCTAATAATTTTTTGTGTAAGCTAACTTTTAATTGAATAGAATATGTGCTGCTGACAGAGATTATCAAATTTGCTGATTTCTTGACAGACTGATTTTTGACAGTTTTCATCTTGACTTCGTGTTTGTGATAGCGGATTGTATTTCTACAGAGTTATTAATATCCCTACCCTGGTTATCTTCAAGGTCTCTGAAGGTTACCGATTGCCATAATTGATAGAAATGTCCTTCTAAGCTCATTGATTTATAGACACAGCTGCTGTGTCTTTCTGATTGGCCCATTATCATAACATAATGAGTGAATAACTTTGTTTTCAACAGAAATACGCATTCTAATGTTTTCTATTCTTTCTAGTTAGAAGAAAAAAATACAAAATTTCAAGCTCAAGAAAGTTTGAAAGTTTGTGTTTCTGACTAATTAACTTTGATATTCGAAACAATTTGTCCCACATAACTTATTGAACTTCAATACTCAGCCATATTTGCCCACATTAATCTAAAGTTCTCTCACCTGCAGCGTGTGAAATACCCATCTCAACTCTACAGTCTCTGAAGACAGTCTAATGCAAGAAAAAACAGGCTGGAAGTGTTAGCCTATGCACAGCCGGTCTGACCCTGTGTGCGATCTAGCTTCAATTGGCCATCAGCTGACAGCCCTGAGAAATTATCAGCGTGGGGTAGTCTTGGAGTGTGACGATATAAAAGTGAGAGCGGTTGCTCATGCGTGCAACCGCAGTAAGGATTTGCGACTACAACTGATATGGTGGCACACCTAATGTAAATATAGACGGCTTTGCGAGGACTGAAATATTTGCATCACGTGGGGTCTTCCTAGCTAACTTAAAAAGTGGCAACTATAGACAGGTTGTTTTATTAGTCCTGCTCAACTTTTTGGTAAAGTTCGGTCTGTAGGCTTTGCCTATCCTAAGTAATAATTACAGAGCTGATTATATTTTATAATTGATATTGTCTTGCTTGATTTATGATACACATTATCAAATATTCTATAGCGCCAGAATGGCTGACAAACTCAGCTAACTCAGCGCTTGAAGGAATTTACTTGAAGGCATGAAAGCTCTTGAATATGCAAATATAAATATATAAATACCTGCATTTGTATATAGATGCATATATATTATATATATAAACATTTCGACCTATATGTTTAAATATACATAGCATTTGAACCGTATATATGTGGTTGAAACGTCATGATTATATATGTGTAATCATAAAATTTCTACCTGAGTAGCTGTATAGCAAATCATAACATTTTCACAAGCAATATGTAAGCAGGTAGAGCCAAGTCTATATAGTTTAGTCATGTACAAGGTATTTATCCTATTGCTTTACTAACATACTATACTTTATTATAATATAGAGAGATCATTTCAAATACTGGTGATTCCATATGAGATACCTGTAATTCCACCTGTAGATATCTTTCTAAAATCTTAACACCTTGAAGCCTAACCTTTTATATAACAACAGGCTCCCCTGATCCTAGACGGAATTACCAATTTACAATCAACGGCGAAAGCACTTAAAAAACATAATTGCTTTTAAACTGAATATAACTTTGTGGTTCTAAGATTGCAGACAGCAAATAGCAAAAGACAGAAATCAGAGAGTGAATAGTTCTTATTTTGCACTCTTTCAAAAAAGTGATGTTATAAACACAATTTACTGAACATACACAAAAGCTTATTGATGGTGTATGTTTTTTTATTAATACAAAACCACTAATTGTAGTTTCACTTTCTTTTTGCTAATAAGAAGAAGCTTTCTATTCTTGTCTATTTCTGAGCCTCCATTAGCAAAAACTTTAATAAGTGCCGCATTAGAAGCTAATTTCATGTCAGCAGTCCTTTTTCATTTTTTGGCAGTCTGAAACACCCTCAGTATTTCGGTAATATTTAAAAATTTTTGAATTGAATTGAAACTTTAGATTTATACTAAAAACATTCCATTTACAAAAGAGCCAAACATCATAATTTGTCTAAACAGGAAGTAGAAAAAGCAAAACCGCACTTCCAAGTTTTCTCAGCTCGATTATCTGATGAGAAAAACTCTCCAAATTATTTTAGAACAGGCTTCGCAGTGTTAAATCACTAGAGAAATACTTGCGCTGCCCTTTCAATTGAAAAAACTGAAGCCTTATGGCCAAAATCGCTTGACCTGCATAATACAGGTTTCGGTCCAATTTGTAAAAAGATCACAGGTGATGAGAGGAATGACATCCAACCTTAAATTGCTCTCTGAAATTGGACATGTCACCGTGTGATTTTATCTTTAATGTGTCGGTACCTCAGCAGCTTAAAAATAAGGATATCATCAGCAGTCGAACTCTTCCAACATTACCAAACACGTATGCTGAGCTAGTGGATATTTAAGAGATGAAAAGTTGTATGTAATATTGCCTTCAAACATTAATGTTTCCCAGTTTTATATTTACTAGTACCCTGACAGTTTAGTGAGATATCGCCAAGTGCTCTGGTAAAGCATAGACACTATTCAATAATAATTCATAATTATTGAGAAATAACAAAAAGCTGCCAATTAGTTTTGATATTACAGTATGTGTTTATCAAGCAAAGTATCATGAAGTCGAATCATATAAGGTGCTCCGCCCCATACATATGTATTCTGTAACCGTGGCTCTGAGCAGACAGACGGACAATGTTTTCACTGTAGTAAGGCTAGTACCCTAGCAGTCTCATATAGTCTGAGATATGGGCAGGCATGAAAAGAGAGTACAGAAAATAAGTACATGTACATACACAGAAATTCTGAAGTTTGATGAGGTAAACCATTGGCACAGTTGTTAAAGGGCTGAAGACAAGTTGAATTCCATGAGTTTGAATTCCATACAGTAAGATCTTTTTCTCTGGCATTCAATCATGGCCTTGAACAGTTGGATGGAAAGATTGACACAGCTCTTATTATAATAAAAAGTGAGTGATTCTATAAAGGGTTAAAGGGCTAATTTTTAAGTGGTAGAAGATATTATAATTTCATAACAATTACATGTACGTAAATTAGTAATTAGTAATGTTTTTAGGTTTTTAGGTTTTGAAAAGCGAACCGTGGTCCAGTGGTTAGGGGGCTGATTTATGATCAATAGGTGGGTTTTTCGAGTCACAGAGGAACCGTTGGTGTTGCTAGGAATCGAATCCAACCACGATTGCTTCGGTCGAAATGCCATGAGCAAATAGTCGCTATTAATACCATGGAGAAGACTGCTTGCGGGGACGGGTGACTCTTAAATAGCTGGTCAAACAGAAGGTGATAATAAGTGAACGTTTGCCTTGCAGAAAACAAATCTAGTGAATAGTAAACTTGCATGTTAGATTGGCTCTTGGGTCATCAATAAGGTCATATGCTTGTCAGTGGAATACTATTGAGAGAGGATAACTTCAAAATTATAAACACCTTTTCACCTCGGCCCTCATTCCTCAACAATTGGCAATTTCTTAACATTTTGTTATACAGGCCGATCTAAGGTACATATGCACAGTAAATATAAAAGCATCTTCATCACTTATTTTGACAATGACACACTAAAAGATCGAATTAATTTGTTGAATATATTCATTAAAAGCGCAAACCTCAGTTTTTTATGATAAATATGGTTGCAAACAGGATATCATATGACTCAATTGACAAACAAGTTGGTTTCCTATTGGTACATTGCATATTCCAAATATGGGGTAATCGGAATGACCAAGAGTGCATTTACACAACAATTTTGGCTTTTTTTTGAAAGCCACAGTTGCTATTATAATAGTGAGACAGATCACACTATTGTTTGGTCATATTGCAAAACAAAGGTTTAACTATTTAGAATAACTGCACTGTTTTAAGCAGCACAGTTGCAAAACCAAGCATGATATCATCACGAGCATAGAAAAAATGGAATCATTCCATTGGCATATTTGCAATTTTTTGCTGATTTTATTCTCAGAGAGGCTAATTTGAACTCAGTTTAACCTAATTTTGCTTTACAAAGCATCATAGATTGTGCAGAGGTATAGATGAAGGTAAAACAAAACATTGGATAGTCGCTGTTATAAAAACCCATCAATTTTTTTCTGTTGATCTTACCTTTTGGAGAGGCTACTTTGAGTTAAATTTAACCTAGCATTACCTTACAAAGTATCATAGACAGTGCAGGGATAGAGATGCAGCTATACAGCGTGCATGCGATAGCAGTTATAAAGCACATCAAATCTTGTTTAAACTGGCAGCAAAGCTATGACATGCCTTAACATTTCCTACGTCAGTGTTTACCACCAGATTGGCTGGTTTCAAAGTTGAGCGACTTTTACTAGAGAGAGTGTTGACCTTTGCTCTCAGCTATAAAGGTTAGCTGTTCTATTGTTGCTGGGTGATAGTGGTACCGGTAAACCGATTGGGGTAGTTGAACTGGCACAGACTAGTGAGGACAGGCAAAGGGGTAGACAACTTCATTTCCAAATAAAACTTGTTTGTAGAAAGTGAAGTAATTCAGCGCACTGCTTGCACCAGTTTTATTTTCTTTTGTAGTGAAATGTCCAAAATCAACAGCTTGTGTATATTTACAATTTTATCTCAAGAGCAATTCAATATACTGTGACAAACAATAAGTAGTTTGTACTTGTAAGGAATTCTGCAAGTTAAAGCCTATCAGGTTATGACCAATTTAATCTAGTATACAGAATATCAGCTTATCCAGGAAAGAGCCTGAAAATAATTATCATGGATGTTGCTACAGTATCATTCCGCTTCTGCCATCATAAATTATGATTCACCAGATTTGCCTAAGCCTAGATTATAGAAATCCTTCAAATAGCTTCAAAACAACTTTACACACTCAGAGACGGGGAAAGTCAAGTTCAAAGGTCTAGAGATATAAACCATTGCTTTACTGGGTAATCAACATGGATGCCAGAATTAGTGTTTTAGGTGCTACACAAGCCGATCAAGCCAGTTCATGTATTAGCCATTTTACTTGTTGAATGCTTTGAAGTTATCCATGATAGGAAGTGTGTGATGCTCTATGGTAGGAAGTGTGATGCTCTATGGTAGGAAGTTTGTGATTCTCTATGGTAGGAAGTGTGATGCTCTATGGTAGGAAGTATGTGAGGCTCTATGGTAGGAAATGTGTGATTCTCTATGGTGGGAAGTATGTGAAACTCTATGGTAGGAAGTGTGTGACTCTCTATGGTAGAAAGTGTGTGATGCTCTATGGCAGGAAGTTTGTGATGCTCTATGATAGGAAGTATGTGATGCTCTATGCCAGAAAGTGTGTGATTCTCTATGGTAGGAAGTGTGATGCTCTGTGGTAGGAAGTTTGTGATTCTCTATGGTAGGAAGTGTGATGCTCTATGGTAGGAAGTATGTGAGGCTCTATGGTAGGGAGTGTGTGATTCTCTATGGTGGGAAGTATGTGAGACTCTATGGTAGGAAGTGTGTGACTCTCTATAGTAGAAAGTGTGTGATGCTCTATGGCAGGAAGTTTGTGATTCTCTATGGTAAGAAGTGTGATGCTCTATGGTAGGAAGTATG
The DNA here is from genome assembly GCF_963576615.1 of Watersipora subatra. NCBI lineage: Eukaryota > Metazoa > Bryozoa > Gymnolaemata > Cheilostomatida > Watersiporidae > Watersipora > Watersipora subatra. The sequence goes on along the minus strand of NC_088715.1, from coordinate 48,881,689 downwards.
TGAGGCTCTATGGTAGGAAGTGTGTGATTCTCTATGGTGGGAAGTATGTGAGACTCTATGGTAGGAAGTGTGTGACTCTCTATGGTAGAAAGTGTGTGATGCTCTATGGTAGGAAGTATGTGAGGCTCTATGGTAGGAAGTGTGTGATTCTCTATGGTGGGAAGTACGCAATGTAGATAAACATAAAGCAGTTAGATTCCAATTGCACATTTTTGAAATGATATATATCCAGTATCTGTGGGCTGAGATGTCAAAATTCTTATGAGGTCGTCTTATCTCCGAGCAAACTATCATCAGCTCACCAGAAAAGAATATTGGGTGATGTTGACTCGGTTTTGTTAACGACCACTGCATTTCGAAACAAAGTTTGTCAACATGGGCTAAAGTTGTTTGTTGCTTTTATATTACTCATCGTTGTTGCTTAAACTCTTGTTGTCACTGATGTTAATTTATTCTCAACAAACTCTTCTTCTATGGCCACATTGTATGATCATGGTGAAATTAAAAGAACAAACAAAATCAGAGTTTTCTTTCTTTGCATGTCTAGCCGTAGTTGTCGTTACATCAACGATTGGTGAAATAGTTCAGCATAGCATTCTACATACAACATTATTTATGACAACCAGCCAAGTAGAATCCGCTAACTGTGCTCAAATGCAAGACTGGCATTACATCCTTTAACCATGTGACCCGGGAGCTTTACAAATATTTTGCAGTTTTACGTCACAACAATTGAATGCATGATCTATAATAAATAGTTTAGGTATACGCTAAAAGTGCCCATTTGGATTTGTTAGCAGGTCGTTGAGAAGGTAATTACTGTGATTCAGAAATTTAGCAAGAAATCATTGCACGCTGCATGTGGGAGGCAACTCCATGTTTATGAACAAGAATAGAACTTAACAAGTACTTATAGCACACCACATTCTACAATGGATATAACTTCAATATTTCCTCATGCCAGCTTGTCGCGAATTTAAGTACTTTGAATGCACTTTATAACATAGATATTTTTCTACAATACCTAACAGTGACATGTTTTCTTGCAATACCTCACAGTAATATATTTTACAAAAAAGCAACAGGCTAAATCTCACTTTTCTAAAGCTTTTTTATGGTTCTGCATTGCGTTGAACCGTAAGGAGTATTTTGCTATATTATATTACTATATATTATAATATATTATACTATATCTTGTTTTGTTTTCATAATATACCACATTATAATAGTATAAAATCTCTTACTATATTCTTATATTGTCAATTATGATATATTTTATCATATTTAATAATATGGTTTACATATTATACTATACTAGTACGCTGGTGTGTATATGGCAAAGCGCTATATTTGTAGCAAAGTGGTGCAGTGGTTAGTGTGTCTGTCTACTATTCTAGAGACCTTAGCTCAATACCACACCAATTAAATCATTTTTCTTAATGCTGTTAGTGTGGCTTCAGACAGACAGGCATGCTTCTGAAGACTACTGAACACCCAGGCGTTGCTCGGGTAATAAAGAAAGAAGTTTTTCAACAAAAAGTTTCTCTTTACAAAATTTACCATTCAGACTTTTAAATTTCCAAAAATGAGAGAAAAAGTGTTTGGGGCAGTTCGAATATATTGAAAGAAAATATAAATCAACAATAAAAGTGTTCAAGTGTGAAATAATTGGAAAGTAATAGCCAGATAGTCTGTTTTGCTGCAACGATTTGAAAAAAGTTATTTGAAACTGATAGAACTGACACGAACTAAAAAAAGAAAATAAAAATTATGAATATTTTGAACTAATGATAGCAATGACTGCATAGAAGTGTGTGTATAAAAAGGTTACTGTCGCAGCAGAAGCTAGTTTTGATGGTCGATACTGGCACCTATCGATACTGGTTCAAATTCATAGCAGTGAAGCACGTGAGGGTAATTCATCTTTGTACTTTGTAGATTTAGCAATTGCCCTTAGAAAAAACCAGAAATAAGAGTGTAATGGCACATTTGAAAGTAAAATAGCACATTTAAAATATACAAATTAAAACATAGATAATATACTTTGAAATGGCTTTCAGAAACTTTAAAAAAAAACAAATGCAAAGGGTATTATTGATTTAAATAATAAAAAGTACATACCGGTATTTAGTTTGTAACCTGCAATCATCATATGGATAAACAAAAAATTGAAAATAATAAGAGTGTCTAATAGTTATGCGTGCTCGTTAGTTGACTTGTGGTAGAAATGTCACAAGTTCAAATCCTCAGTGAAACGGATTTTTCCTTATTAAAACTTTATCGATAATATAACTAGACAGACAAAAAACAACAGACTCTCACATTTATTTATATATAGATTATAGTATTATGTATTATGTTATATTATACTATGTTTTATTGATTTATATTATTTATATAATTATATTACATTATAGCGTATTTCGGGCTCGTGTGATCTAATAGTACCTTATCTGCCTGCGTTTATGAGTACTCAATAAGGTATGATGAGATGAAAGGTTTTGTCTAGTTTAGAAGGCAGAGTCTGACTGTGCACAACTCGTGCGCTGATGCTAATGCTGAGAGTGTTAGAAAATAGGGTAGAGTACTAGAGACTGGTCTTACTCATGCCATTGTTTATAAATTGGCTATTTGACCTCTCAAGGTATGTTATATTTGACGCCTCAAGGCATCTGTGTATTTGACCTTTCAAGGGATCTGAGTATTTGACCTCTCAAGAGATCTGAGTATTTGACCTTTTTAGGCATCTGAATATGTGACCTCTCAAGGGATCTCATTTATATCACTTTTGATCAGATTATATCGTCAAAGGTTTTCATTTTATCAATTACTCGCATTAAGCCTGGCAATTCTTCGAGATTCTCTAGTTAACGGCACAAATTGTTTCATGACAAAAATCTGCGACCACATTGAAGACAAATGTTCTTAATACACGTGATGGCAATATCATTGAGTTTCCAATCAGATTGATCATGGCACATTTATACAAAAATCGAAAGTTCTAAGATTGCCACTTGAGCTCAGCAATGCTTGGAGTTGCCTGCTTTTGCACATTAAGTAAGCTGTAGTGGGTTCACTTTTATATGTCTTCTTTCACACTAAAACTTGTTAAAGATAAACTTGCACTAAATTTTAGGAGAGTTTATCAGAAAGTAATAGTATTTTTCTATCATTCGCGATTGTTTAGATTTTTGAAGTGATCTGACTGCCAAGATGTTTTAAGATTAAAATCAACAAAACTTGATTGCAGTTGAAACAATCAGATCAATCGAAAGTGCTATTATGATGTCTATAGTTACAAAAAGATCAAAATATTAGAGACACGTAACACTTCAACTTAAACATAATAGTCGATGTCACCTGCAGCAATGATATCAACTAGTGAAGTCATTTCGCACTTATTTTTCTTCAGAGCATTTTAACTGTGACCATTTTTGTTAAATTTAATCTTAAAAATTCCTGGCTTTCAGATCATCTCAAACATCAAAAACAATCACAAATGATCGAAAACACTGATACTTGCTGATAAAATCTATTCAAACTTTGAGCAAGCTCATTTTTAATCTCACAAAATGTCGGTCTTACGATACTAATAACTATTTTAAAGTTTTGTAGAGCAACTGTAGCAGTTTTGTAGCACTAAGCGTTATGAGTTTGAGACCAACGGACTCAAATAGTATAATAACAACTTTTATAAAGCAATCTCGTAATCGCCTGTATTTCTCTAGCGTGACGGCTTCAAGTAGGGTTACAAAATCGGAGGTTTATATTATCGTAGATGTATCTACAAGCATCATAATTCTGTGGTTGAATTGTACTAACACAAGTTTATCACAAAATTTAGATTCAGTAAATGCCTTGCTAGCATTGCCAGAAAAACTTATTTATATTGTAAATAAGTAATTGATTAAGTGTGCATAAAGCCATGTTAAAGCAATATTCCCAGGCCTTGTTTTAGCCGAGGATGTTATGATTTGTCAATAAGGCCAAACTGCCAAAAAGCAACTAATATTTTCATCTTGATTCCATCAACAGTAAAAGTACAGTCTCAGAGAAATGAAAAGGCGTAAGCTGACCTTTTGTAAACGATTTATAAACTATTTTATATCATATATCATGATTGTTGTTCGGGGGGGGGGGGGGGGGGGGGGGGGGGGGGGGGGGAAGGTTGAAACCAGCAAATAGATCTCTCCTAGTGCTATCTGTACAATCACAATTCAATGTTCAATCATTATTGGAAAGGTTCCAATATAAACTGACAGTCATCTTTGATATTTGATTAGATGAAAATATGGCAGTGACCACAGGAAATAAACATTTTCTTAGATGGGAAATAATAACTAAAGCCTTGAGAAAAACTACTTCCAGATTGCATCACCCTCTTGGGAGCCTGACATGCATCGAGTAAATTACAAACACGCTGCTGACAGCGAGGTCAACTGTCGACTGATAAAGGTTTTGTCCTACTGTTAAAATCTTTAACCCTTTATAACCTCAGACCAGCAAAAAACTACAAGTATTTAGAACAGCTATTATTAATAGCTGTTCTAAATAGCTGTTTTTATGTATTGCCTAGTATAGTACTAGACAATACATGAAACCATTTAAAGCAAATATAATTTTTACAGCTCCTTTACTCATCAACTGCTCTGGCCTGTTTAAAAATTCTTAAAGGCTGGTTCACACTATACAGTCGTATGCCGGTGTTGCCTTCTCAGCAATTATTTGTCAAGTATGTTCACTGTAAACTATGCAAATATGTTTGAAAAGATTGCCATTGTCAAACTCTCCCATGTAACGGCAGAGCATTGTGACTAAGGCCGTATTAATAATAAACTTCTTAACCACCCCAGTCACAGGATCGAGCCTACCAGGGACCGAGACAGGCCTGGCCACCGAGAAGAGCTCGGGCTACTGAGAGCAAATCGAGAGACGAAAAAGGAGACCGAGGGACAGTGAAAGGAGACTGAGAGATCGGAAGGACGCCCCTGTAAGAAAACAAAGGAAATGGGGCGGAGCCCAAGCTACAATAAAAAGTATAACAATGGAGAAGAAAATGATCAAAAGTCAGTCGTAGCGCAAACCCTCTCTGCATGTATGCTCCTTGCTTGTCAGGCATGTACATGTATTTAATTATGAAATATATGTCTAATTGCCACTTAACATGTGGTGCTGTTATTTGACTGTCTTGTGGAAGAAAAAGGAAACTGGCAGTTTCCTTTACACCTCGTAGTTTACCGAGCATCCATGACAGTCTGTGCGATGTGCACTGCTTTGGCAATGAGAATCAACTATCGCGAATTGTTCGATTCATATTTTTTGTTATGACAGTTACTGTGGGATAAGTATTTCATTGGTTTAACGACTACGATGTATAAAGAGAACACTACACCGTGGACTATCCACAAATGTACATGCAGATGAGTTTGTTATAGTGGGAACGTTGTTATCACAGACGAAAATCTAAGTAGCCTTCGTTTTTTCATGATGTCATTTTATTATTGTCGGCCATCTTTATACACAATTTTATCGTTAAAAACACGAAGCTTTTGCAATGAATTTTTGAAAACAATGCTTTTGTTTGCAATTTTTTTATTATAGTATCAAAACAACACCAAAAATTACTATTAAATAAAAGAAAAACGATTGTTTTCTAAAAAATATGGCGGCTTTTTTGTGAACAGGCAAACGACTTGATGACGTAAAAAAAAACAATGAATTGTGGGGTGAATGAAGACGCATGACAATACAGTGTGAACCAGCCTTTAGTAAAAGCGTCACTCACTTCGCATTTCAGTTATAAACAAGCATTAAGTTTTACAAGCAATGCTGTTCCAATGTTTATGCAATCTGTTTAGACGGTTTCCTGGTCACCCCTTGCACTTGCAAAGACAATGCAAATATTTTATCATTCATGTAAATCACTCCTATTAAACTTATACAGCAACTGTTTGCAACTGCATCCGCAAACATGTTCATCTATTTGTATGTGAAACGTTGCTAAAAGATCAAGTTTTGTCAATTTAAATCTTGAAACATTTTGGCATTCGGAACACTTAAAACAACAACATAATCTCAAATGATAGAAATATTTTTATACTTTCTGCTAGAGTCTTTCAAAATTTGACATGAGTGACCTTTTAAATGCGAATGTATTTAACTTGTCATACAGCACTTTTATTGCTATCAAGTTTCAATATGAGTCAGTCATCTATTGAAGACCCTCATCAGCTGTTGAGTACACTGCCTGGCCATGAAATCAAAAAAATGCTCTCATATCTTAGCTTATCAGTAAAGCTTGTGTCCGATATATACCACAAACACCGGTGGCAAGATCATTGGGCTATCTGCACTGAAATGAGAACCTTTGCGCCGAGTACCGCTGGTAGTTGGCGGCAGTCAACGCAAAAATTCAACGCTGTTTAACTTTTGCAAGGAGCCGCAGGCAAAACCTTTTCGAAATCCATTGTACAGGTGAAAGTTAACACTTTCAAAACAGCATGGCAATTGGCCATTTATGTGTGGTCACCAACGATGCAGCTTTATGCGAACATAAGCCACAAGTGTTTAACACCACAAGTTTTTTGCTTTGCGAGATTACCACCGTGGTCTCGCAGTCGATATGGGAACCAGTCTTCAGGTAACGATCTCCTTCACATAACACTGCATAAAACTCTAAAACTGCTTCTTTGTGACAACTAAACCAGTAATATTTTTGCATGAAACGTTCTGATCCACAATTTACCAGCTATTCACGAAACCATTCATCAAGTAACCTTGTCAATGAGTCACCTATGGTTTCATTGAGCTCTGTGGATGACATAGGACAAAAGAGATATGCATCGGAGGCTTATGAAAGGCATTTTGATTCAAACCGTGCTTCTCGCAAAATTGATGAAGAGTTGCGATTATTTAATTTTATCTGTAATACGCGAGGGTTAGTATGAGTTTAATAAGAATCACTGGCAGTGGTTAAGTACAGGCATAGAGCACCAACACAAGCTGTGCCTAGAGATCATTCTAAATTTTTTACAATTTTTAAGATAGGATACCGGAACACTAGCCTCATAATCAACGAGTTCAGTCCATGGCAGAAAATTGATTTATGAATCCTCAATAGCTCAATTATAATGTCGTTCATTTATCACCAAAATGACATCTAGAAAGTAATTCCAAGTTTCAATTTGTGTGCAGGATTAAATAAGTGCTTAATGCAAGCCCCATTTTATGATAACCTAGTATCCTGACAGCCTGGTGTGCAGTGATAGACTGTCAGGTGCTCTGATAAAGCACAGAGAATACCTATATGCACTACTATTCTGACATCCTATGATGTGATTGCTTGGCGCAGGTATGATGATGATGATCTAGCATGGTGAAAGTGAAGGGTTGAAACCCTGTACGGTGCTTGTTCTTTTGCAACCTGGAGCAATGGCTTTGGAGAGATAGACAAACAAACATGGCTCATATGATAGTATTGATTTCATAAAATAAAAAAGTGTTAGAGGACACGTGTAAAATTTGAAACCATTCTAAACATAGTATGCTAATGACATGACTTATTACTAGAATAAAGGAACATAACTATATATTTTACCATTTCATCCGATAACTATGAATTCATTCCTTGAAAACAGTATAACCAAGATAAAATGCTGTGCTGATGTTTATAAATAACATGTAGGCACCAATAAATAGTACATGTATTCACTTGTCTATAACTAGAAAACAATGTGTCAATGAATAGCATGTAGGTGTCTATACATAGCCCGTAGGCAGCTATACATAGCGTGTAGTAGTGCTGGGCACAAGTAGGTCTTGGCAAACAAGTTTAGACTCGCCCCCTTCGGTTCGAGTTTTTGAGCATCGGGTAGCTGGTAGTGTTTGGCACGAGTACTTCTTGGCCAACAAGTTCTTTGGGTATTGAGTTTGTTGTTATGGATTTTATGTTTAAAATTTCCAAACATCAGACATATTTTAAAATTTACAATGCATTTATAAGTCTATTCAATTTATTTATTATTTTTTACTATTTTCTATCGACCAATATTCGTGCTCGCAGCCTTAACAAGCAGGCTGTTAAACAGTGCTTAGAGCGCAGGGCATAGCTGTGCTACTCGAGTACAAATTCGAGTACAAGTACTACTCGAGTACCGATTTCAACTACTCTCTACTCTACTTGAAGGGGCCATAATATGGGATAAATATACTCTACTTGTACTCCCTTGGGAAAAAAGTACTCGGAATCTACTTGCAAACTTAAATACTCTACTCTACTTTACTCTACATCAAATATACTCTACTCTACTTTACTCTACATCAAATATACTCTACTCTACTTTACTCTACATCAAATATACTCTACTCTTACTTGCACCAGGGAGTTGTCAACTCCCTGTTGACACATAATATTTCTCTTTACTTTACCTAGACTGTGATCCAATTTGTATTGTGTACTACCTGCTTTGTTCAGCACCACAATTTCTCTGTTTGTACTCTGTACGTGTGTAATGTATGTTGGAACAAGGGCTTTTTCTTATTGAAATGTCAATCCAAGGTCACATAGACTACTGAAATGTTGTGCAAGTAACATGGTATGATAGTTAAGTGTCTGTGAGAAGTGTCTGGCATCTTGATGAGGCCACATCGCGCCTCAATGAGCGATGCTGTTCTGGAGAACCTCATTTTCTGCAAATGCCACAGGCTGCAGGTCCTAGTATAAATAAAGAAAACTAGAACCCGGGGATAGTTGGACATTGTACTTTTATATTATCATATTATTTTATCATATAATTATCATACCCTAATCATTATCATATTATATATAGGCCTACCTGTACTGGTTAGTTTGGCTGCTTTACTTGTTTGTTCGTTTTACTTTAATTTAATAAAAAGTACTTGATATTTGATTAATGTACTCTATACTTGTACTTGAAATTCAGAAGGAAAACTCTACTTGAACTTGAAATTTGACAGATAACTCTACTTGTACTCAGAACCAAGTTGTGATTCTCTACTTGTACTCGGAATCAAGTTGTGATACTCTACTTGTACTCGAAAGGCAGAAACATGTGTATAGTTGTACTTGTACTCGATTTTGTTTTGAGTACTCGCTTACTCTACTTGAACTGAAAAAAAGTACTTGAGCACAGCTCTGGCGCAGGGCGCAAAAAACCGAGTTTTTGGCCACTGTACCCAACAGATTCGTGTACAAAAACTCGAACTCGCAAGTCAAAACCCGAACTCGTAAGATAGAAATGCTCAAAATTTCTGTTACCTAAGACTCGAGAGATGATAAACCTGCGAATTCAATGAGTTTTATTACACGTGCCGAGCACTAGCGTGTAGGCATCTATAAGTAAGGTAGCGTGTAGGTGTTTTTAAAAATAGCTCACAATCTGAAGATAAAGGCTTGTTAAGCTTTGTTTCAAGTACTTATTAACATGTTACATGGAGCATACCAAGCTGTCCGTGCTTTTGAGTTCTCTGCAACAACTGGATGCTGGTTTCAATTTCAGTGGTTAATTACCTTTCATCAGAGCCTAATGCATTCCATAGTAAGCAAGCTTTATCAGAAACTAGTACCTTGGCAGGTCTGGGAACACTGAGATATCGTCAGGTGCGATAGCTAACTGTACAATTATTAGGACTTGCATTAGGATTGTTGATTAGTGCAGGTGGTAGAGTTTTAGTTTGCTAACCAAAAATAGTGAGTTTGAATTCTGTTGTGAACAATCTTTTTTCTAACTATTAAGTGTGGCCTCGAATGAATGGACACGGCCCTTATCTTAGCAAAAATTGTTACTAAGCTGTGATACGGGTTGGTAGAGAGCTGAGAGGTCAACATTATTTTTCTCTTCTTTTCAAATGTTTTATTTACCAGTACAAAAGCTTGCAGTTGTTCAAATAATGGCTGGTTGACTAGATGTAGCAGTTAGTAAAAAAACATATTTGTGCCTAGCGTACTCATATTAGCAAAATTGCTACTGTTACGTTTATAACATTTTTTGTGATGCGTGTTCAGGAAACACCAAAATCTTAATAAAATTTATTTCAATCTTATTGTCGCAAGTTCAAGCTAAAACAGCAGAAAAAATGTTCTTTACAGATTTATTGTGAGGTTTCAACCTGCACTGGTTTATGGATAATTACTATAATAAGACCCGTGTTTGTCCGTGTGTCTGAAGCCATGGATAGAGACATAAAACGCTGCATTGTGTGTATAAGATTTGAACCCGCGACGACGGGCTTCATCGCTTGGTATGCTATCACATGCACTGGTCGGTCACATGGTACCGCCAGCACCAATGACTCCATGCTATAGAATTATTGCGCATATATTATATTATCTGTTATATCGACACACCTCATGGTCTCTGGTTTCTCATGGCGAGCTAGAGCTAGACTGTCAGAGTGCTAGTATCTCTTAAAATTATTTAGTCGTGCTGCTTTTCTGATGGTAAAAGATGAACAATAAAATGTACACTCTGTCTCAACATTGCGGTGGCCGATTGCGAGGCTAGGGCCGAAAGCGAAAGGAGTATTAGCGCCGAGGCAATCGACACCAAGACCAAGTCGAGTCCTGGCTCAATTGACAACATGGCCATCAATAGTGTTTCTGGTTGGCCGAGAAACAGCTACCGAGTCGGCCCTACAACTGAGGGGCAAAGCCTAACCATCCAAAAGTGTATATAAGGAGCCCAGATGAGTAAAGGAAGACAGAATGTCTGAATGTCTCACACTGTGCAGTTACTTACATGTTTATTGCATGTTTAACCATACATATATTTGTGAAATATATACATTCATGTTCTTATACTCAAATGATTTGATTCTTGGGAAGCAAGTAGAGGGACTCTGTCAGTTCCTTTACAATATTACTAAGTTCGCTTGTAGTTATTTCAGGTCAAGGTCTACTGAAAACTAATTCTATTACAGTTCTATGAATAGCTAATCTGATATGGCTCTATAAATGGATAACATAGTTATGGCTCTATAGATATTTAACTTATTTATAACTCTATGGATAGCTAAAGTACTGTTATAAGTATTCGTACTATAGTAATGCTATTCATAGAGTTCTATAATTAGGTATTCTGCTTATGGTTCTATAGAAATAGTTGGTCTCTTTATAGCCCTGTAATTAGCTCAATCAAGTATAGTTCTGTAAATAGCTAATTTCATTATAGCTCTATAGATATACAGCTTGTATATAGGGTTATAGATAGTTAAGATGAAAGGTGTGGTTACAGCTTTTTTAAACTTGCATTCAAGTGAATAGTTTAGCCGGTGGTAGGTGATGGTAAAATACATTTGTATAAAGAAGAAATAGCTTTTAAAATAGTCAAGTCACCTTGCCATTTATAGAACACACCACGATGATTAAACTAGGTCAAAAGATTTTTGGCTGAAAAGCCAATATTTTTACGATCTGTGTTAGAAGACTACTGTAGTAAGAGATGCATCTGTTTGTCTATCTGTCAGAAACCACAGCTAGAGATTAGGATAAAGGATAGCATTTTTCCAGTGTTTGAACTTACAGCATGTAGGTTGGTAGTCCAACATTGTAACACCCGCCCCAATCACGCACCTTTTAGCACTTCAGAATATTTGTGCAGACAGTGACTCTTTCTGGTTTATTGGCATACTATCCTGGCAGGATACTAGTTCCACTTTCTACATTGCTTACACTGAAGCTAGGCATGTTCCTCTCTTAGCCTGTAATCTTTGCATAAGCTGTTTAAAAAAACTGATAGCTATGCCATTTAATCACTGGTTATTTTATCTAAGTCTAAAAGACAAAAAATTGGAAAGTTGGCAAAGATTTATGTTTTTAGGTTGGCAAACCATCAAAAGTTTCATGTTTCCTTGAAAGTTCTTCAAAGACATACATATCTTTAGCAGTGCAGATCAGTTTAATTAGAAAAGTAAATGTCAAAGATGGATTATAAAATGTGTCAATAGTCAAGGAGCAATGTTTACAGCGATGAAGAGAGACATGGTTTCCGTGGCATGTTTTACAATAAACATCTAAGGATGGTTAGCATTACAAAAATAGGCCTAAAACTTGATAAGAATGAAAATTTGTACTTAAAGGTTGACATGCAACAAAATTCACAATACACTTATTTGGTATCAAAAGGTTTACCATGTCTTACTCTGCTGTGTTGTAGGTGCAAAATATGTGGAAATGTGATTACAAGCTCTTAAAAGCTCAAAAATGAACAGTTATTCCGACGCCATCTCAAAACTGCCGTAGATTAGAATCCCTTTCTAAAACAGCTCAAATGGGGTGTAACGGAACAAGATGGCTTCTGTTTACACTTTCATGCAACCTCATATGTCGAAATATTCTCACAAATATACTTCACGCATTCAATAAAACTATGTCTATTGTCCTTACGCGTCTGTTTTATCATCATTGTAATGCTGTCATTTTGAGCATTGACATCTCAAAACTCACTGTAAAAATTAATTTAATTTTTCAACCTTAGCTTGAAGGAGTGCATATCAACCTCTGATAAACATGACGAGCCTGTTGTTCACCTGTGATAGTCGATAATGCTGCAGAAATTATTTGCACTGTTTGGCAGGAAGTATGAGTCACATGATCAGATTATGACTAGATAATTAGACCAAGCCGAAACAAAACTGTAAAGTAGCGAACATCTATATTTGGTAAGGGCTCTACGCTAAAACACGAAGTGTTTGTCACAAACTAGTGCTACAAGAACTTTTATATTGAGCTTTTTATTGGCCTTGAGAACATTGGCCTTATATTGGCCTCGAGAATCTTCTTGAGAACATCACGTGTCAAAACAATAACCTCATCGTTTGACTACGTCAGAGAAATAAATTGATTCCAATCTACGGCGGTTTCATGAGGGCGGTGATTAGCTGTTCATTTTTGAGCTTTTAGGAGCTTGCAATCACATTTCCACATATTTGGCACCTACAACACAGCAGAGTAAGAAATGGTGAATCTTTTGATTCCAAATAGCTGTAATGGGAATTTTGTTGCAAATCAACCTTTAAAACTTTTAAGATGAAAAAATCATCACTTGTTTTCCAGAGTTGAGGTTTGTTATACATAAAAGCTTAGCCCAAAGACTTAGCAAAACAGCAATTAAACTTTCAGTATTCATCTTTTTGACCTTTTGACCTATACAATAAAATCTCCATACTCCGGTCTCTAGCTGTCATTTTGCATTTTTGAAGCATTTCATGTCATGAAGTTCAAAAATAGTTATTGTAATGTGTTAATTACCATTGTTTCATTCTTAAAAGTGATTTCCAACAAAAAAACTTTCTCAATTTTTTGAGAGATGAGTTTAAGCCTGGTGACTGCCAGAGTGAACAGGCTATCCTGTCATACTATGATCAGAGTTGCAGCCCAATCATAGTCGTAATATATTCTGTGTATCTTTATAATTCATTCAATCACATTGCCTCGGTGTCCTCATATTGAAAAAATATTTATGATTTAGGCTATATTGATTGACAGAATTTGGCAATATTGATTGACAGAATTTGGCAAGCTAGCGCAGTACTATTTGTACCAGGAGGTGACAGATCGTAGCACAAACATTATGGAGTAATCCTTTCTCATTGCCTTTGCACACATAACAATTTAGCAATCACAGTGCCAAAATTAACCACAAAAAGCCAAAACTCTTGAGCAACACCTGTTGCAATCTGTCCAATTCAAAAGGAGTAAGGCTGCAAACTATGGAAAATTTTAGTTTGCCTATAGCATAAACATATCTTTTACTCTAGTCATCAAAAAATTTCCATTGTAATGTATGCCTGTGGTTGCTTACCCTGAATAATGCTACTTATTATGAGTCAATACAAATTATCCTCAGTGTAGCTACTTACATGATCATTCAAAGCATATTTTAAAAGAATTTATCAGAAAGTGAAGACATTTTGCTATCATTTGAAGTTTTGTTTGTTGTTTTAGGGATTTAACTGTCAAATTTTTAAGATTAAATTCGACAAAAGTTGATCGCAGTTAAACTCTCAGTAAAAAGACTTTCCCCAAAATTATGTTAATGTTCGCTCGTTTTGTTTGTCCCTGTTGTTATAATATTGGCTATTGCATTCATGTTGCAGTGTTACTCATCTCTACTGACACACATTTTAATTTGTATTTGCTCATGATTATTAAAGTAAAACTTCAAATATAGCCTCAGATACACTGCTATAGATGTTTCAAATGATCTAAAAACAGGTTGGTTAAAATTGTTCCCTTTTTTCATCTAAATGCCGTTGAACATGTGAATACCGAATACTAATAGAACCATGTATTTATCACTTATAAACATAAGCACGGCTATTGACATCATTTTTGAGGAAGCTTGGAAACTTTTTTAGCTTCTGAAAGTTTTAACCGCTATGAAGTTGTATTGATCATAATCTGGAACATTCCTGGCAGTCAGATCACCTCAAACAACAACAAAAATTCAAAAGAAAGAAAAATATCTATACTTCTTTTTAAATCTTTCAAAATTTTACAAGAGTTACCTTCTAGAGGTGTTGGCCTATTGCAAGGTAACCAATCAACCGTTACACTAGTTAAAATGAGATATAAACTGATAATTCAATAAACACTCCATCGAAAAATCTGACAAATAATTATACTACTATTTGATTCTCTTTAGTTTACAGGGTTGTAAGTTGCTCATTCATAGAAATCAGAACTTGAGGTCAAAGGGTCAAAAGGTAAGTTATGCTACGAGGTTAGAGCCACTAATAAATGCAAGCAAGTCATTTGAGCTACATCCATCTACAGTAGACGCTCCTATAACGTAAACCACATTTTATGTAAATTCTATTTAACATAAAGAATTTAAGTAAAGTTTTTACTTCATTTTAACTAAACAATTATATATAAACTGAGTTTTCAGGTTGGTACAAGTTTTCAATTGTGATTTAAATAACAAGAATTGCATAGTTATCCTTAAAACATGTTTTTTTTTGGGAGAGAAAACAAATCCTTTATCAAAAACTCTAACTCTGGTTATTAATGGACAGATGTAGATACAACCTGCATATTGAACAGAATATAATTATTTTTTTCTTTATTTTGCGCGTATCCAGTTTTTTGTTTCTTTTTGCAACTTAGATCGCGTGGCAAAAATGAAAAAAAAACAGATTTAAATTGAAATTGAAGATGTGACTTCCCTCCACTTAACCCAAAATTACTGTAATCATTGACCCTACACCAAATATAAGTGATAAGGAAGAAAGGAAAAAGTTGACAATACAGTAACAAACCAATAATACCGCAGTTATTGTACAGTCACTAAATTAAAATGTTAAGGTTGGTCTTTTCATCACGACGGGCCGATTGGTTGAGTTTGAGATCTTAGAACGACTTGGCTAGTTAAGGCCTATGTGTACTTTATGCTTCGTATATCGCAAATGTAAACATTCTCCCAGCAGATTATTTATTGCGTAGGAGGTTTGCCGATTGTGTTTACAAAAAACTTTCCCCAATTTTTGAGAAGTTAGTTTATATTTGGTGAACTGCCAGAGTGAACAGGCCATCCTGTGATACCATGATCAGAGTTGCAGCACGATTATACTTGTAATATATTCTGTATATCTCCATAATTCAATCAATCATGTTGTCTCGGTGTCCTAATATGGACAAAATATTTATGAATTAGGCAACATTGATTGATGGAATTTGGCAAGCTACCGCAGTACTATTTGTACCAGAAGGTGAGATACCGTAGCACAAACATTGTTCAGTAATCCATTCTAAATGTTTACTGTATCTGATTTAAAACACTAGTCATTCAGGCTGACTTTTTTTCATAAAACTGAATCATAGTTATTATATTATTTTTGTAGATTTTTTTACGACTTTGCAATAAGTCGGTCTTGTAATCACGACCAAATCTCCCTAAGAAACTGAAGAGTCTGCAATGAGTACCAATTTTCTTTTCTTGCACAAAGTGCTTCAGATTAATTTTTTTCTTATATGACATCCTCAGTTCAGTGGATTGTACCAATCTTGCTCAACCCTGAGTTGGCCATAATACGTATCAACAATATGTTCTTTTATCGGCCCACTTGCCCTTCACAGCCTGTAGAAAAAAGTAATTCATTTGCTGCATCTATTTAAATATTAGGCCATCTTTGTCAAAAATAAATGCTTTAAGATTGTGCTGATTTTGGCAGCAGCTCGATAAAACTTGGTGATCGTAAAAAGTTGTAAATAGTCTCAATCTTTAAAAATCACAAAAAACTTGTAAATTTTGTTCTAAATAATACTTGCTTGTGTTTTTAAAATATTGTCAGCAATTTTACTAGCCCAATGATGTCAAGCTATTAGTCTGTTTGTTTAAAAAACTGGCTTTAAAAATTACTCGTGGTAGACTCGTGTAGTATTAAGAAATTCTCAAGAGTTTCACAAAATGAAAAAAGCATCGCTTGTCAATTTTAACTTAAATGTTAGCATATGAATCATGTTCTCTGTCTTAACATTGCTAAAGAAGTGTTCTTAATAGGAGTTGCTATTTTTTGTTGAAGAACTTCAGTAAACTCAAAACCGGATTTCATTGTATCCATTATTGCAAGCTTATATGAATGACCATGGCAAATGACCTCAACCAAAGAACCTTTTTGTAAGACTCTTTAAAGCCTCCCATTGTATACACAAGTTCGCTGACCCTAGATCATAGTAACAACTTTACATCGACTGTAAAAACCCTTAGAATAGCTCAACTCTTTTTGAGCCAGATAAACCAGAAGGGGGAGACAAAGACCAAAAAGAGTGAAATGTAGTCAATTTTTTTCAGTAGGATAAGGAGAGAAAACAACTCCTAATAATTATCTCAGGTGCAGGCTTCAAAGTGCTAGCAAGTATATCTGTGCAATCGCTAGATTTTACAGAAAGCTGAAAAAGCTGCTCTACAAAAATGAGTGTTGAGATACTGTGGCGTGTTAACGCTGAACCCATGCATTATGACATTCACACTTTTTGACACGTGGATGCTGGATGGAATACTAGCAATATCTCTTAACACCTTTGGTGAAGGACATGGGTGGGTGCCAAACAAGGTGCCTAAATTTCAGATATGCAGTTTGTTATGAATTGATGAAAGCTGTCTTTATTCACTGCTGCATCGCTAGGTGTGAATAGGGCAAGGGTGATTAATGAATGGCAGATATGCCTGGAAGCTTTGCTTCACACACAAATGGCTTTGAAATTCTGCCAAAGCTTTCCTGACACACGTTTGTTTAACGTGACATTTCAAGAACAAAATCACGTTGACAAAAACTTTTCTACGTACTATTATTGAAAGAAGTTAACTTCTCTGTTCTTTAACCTTCTGCTACAAGCCGGTGTTTATTTTTGTACTTTGTCTGATGTTTCAGTTGCTTGCTGTGCTTGCTCGATTTCTTGGCTATTTGCTTGAAATCACTTACCTGCCACATTTCAAACCTGCCTAGTGGTTTTTTCTTGCCGCTTTGCTTGTATTGATTGCCTGATTGTTTGTTCAGTCTCTTTTGCTTCCTTACTGTCATTTCATGTTGATTTTTGCACTTTGGGTTTCACACGTAATTCGGGATATTGTTTCCCAACCTGATCCTACTTCCAATGAGCTCGGCTCAGTGGTTTCACATTGTTTTTTTTTGCACTTTGGAATTACTAGGTTTTAGTTGCACTGTCTGTAATATGTTTTAAAGAATAGAGAAAGCATAATATTATTATGCTTTATTAGTTATCTTGAGGCGTTGACTGATGTTCTAAAAAAAAGAATCAAGGAGATTGACCCCCTAGAAGCTGAGATATAGACAGCCAAACACAGGTCTACCTAATAAAGAATCAGAGGAAAACCCTTCGAAAATCCCGAAAACTATGACGTATAAAATCGACTTAATGGTCATGTGCCGGAGTTGCGCACCCTTACCGCCGTTACTTATAATGATTGTTTTGGCTACAAGATGTGAAACGCCTCTCGCGATAGTAAATAATTTACATACTAGCTCTGGTTTCTCAGGAAAATCATCCAAACATTGTGTGGTAAAGGCATTTGCCCACAACCCCTCGCCATGATTTTTTAAAGCAGAAGAGCAGATTTTGACTATTGTGCTTCAAATTTTAACTCGATCTCCACGGATATGCTCCGAAGATCATCTGTTCAACGAACGGCGCGTGTATAGTCTATATGCGATATCTGCGATTGCAGTTTGTTTAGAATACGAAATAGGAATGGGACTTTTTGTTCCTTCATCATTTTTCTACTGTGTATCTACTGCAGCATTCAGTTGATTTTCATGATTATCGTCACTATTAACAGACTGGAAGTTCACTACAGTCATAATCTTAAAAAGACTAACTTGACCGTGCTGCTCTTGCTATAAGAAAAGAAAACGATAACTTTTGCTTTGATTTTTCTATTGATCTATTATCTTATCTATGATTATTTTTTATGATTTATATAATATTCATAATGCATATTATACAAAATAATAATATAACTGCGTATAGAATAAATGATGTAACTAATATAATTTGTAGAAAATTCCAAATGATAACCGAGATTGATGATTGATTTAATTCATTCTATTTATTAGCTATAGTTAAAAAATCTGAACAACGCTAAAAATGAGTCTGAATAGGGAAGCTAAGTAGGAGAACAACAAAACTGAGCTGAACTAGCAAGATAGCGAAATGTTGCGAAATAATAGATGCGTGTAATTATTTTATGCTAAAACTAATCTACACGTCAGAGGGACTGGTTCGGAATTCTAGGAGCGATGATTGTTAGGCCCAATTTGATTGTTCTATACTTCCAGGGATTAAACCAATTAAAACGTCGTGATTGTTATAGGAGAGCGCATTAGTTGGCTTAATTGACCAATGACACACAAGTCGATTTCATACGTCATATATTGATGATTACCAAAACACTTTTGTTTTTTGGTAGACCTGTGTTTGGCTGGCTATATCTCAGCTTCTGGTTGGTCAATCTCCTTGATTCGTTTTTTAGAACATCAGTCAACACCTCAAGATGAATAATAAAGCATAATAATATTATGCTTTCTCTATTCTTTAAAGATGTTTTTGAGATATTGCTAAAATACCAAAAGAACTTTTAACCAACTGAAAATTAAAAAATGCTGCTGACAGAACATCAGTTTCTAATGACACACTGATAGCAATTTTTAGTAATGAAGAATTAAAAATAAATAAAGTTAGAAAAAATCTTCTCCTCAACAGCAAAACATTTTCACTGCTACTGTTTGTTTTCTTATTATAAATATGCACACCATATCAGAGACAGTGTACTGCAATCATGACGTTTCTTGAATAAGAGGAGAAGTAAAGATTCAGAAAACCATTGACACTAAAATGTATTCCTGTACTACCATAAATAGTACTATATTATTTATTATTATAGTACTATAATAAAAAAGTATCTTTACGTAATTTACACTACAATAGATTTTTAACCTCTAGAACCTGTAGCAGGAAATTAGCATTTTTTAATAATGAAAAGTCTGATTACCATAAAGGATGAATTACTTTAAAGCTGTCTATGCTACAAGCTGTTGGCTGCTGACCTATCCAAGCAGCAGCCACTGGAGAAAGCCTGACCTTGAAAAGCCTCTATGACAATACACATATTGTAAACGCAGTAATCTACTAGCAAAATGGAAAAAAGAATTTTCTTACAATTTAAAACTTAAAAGGTCACCTAATATTTCCAAGCAAGTTTGTTAACTGGTCAGTTGAAGGCAAATGACTCCAAATTCTAATCACCAACTCGGTGTTACAGAATGCCATCAAAATCAGCAAAACACCAAGAGGCAGCTATGGTTACAGTAAAATCTTTAGCTATTCTAAATGAATGTGATGGCAGAGGAAACCAGGGCCCAGGGTTGGAGAGAGCTATCATGACCGACTGACCGTGCTAAAGCTAAAAAGCTGACTCGAACCACTCAGAGCTCGCAGAGAATCAGATGGATGACACCGAGTTGGCTCTCGACTCAGCTGGAAGCACAGACAGCCAGTCACTAGCTAATATAGATCACCAGGTGACAACCCGAGTTGGCAGTTGAGAGACCGACATACCGTCGAGTCGACCATTCAGGATAACGGGCAGAGCCTATGCGCTGCAATCATTTAAAAGAAGTCTACACAGGCCAAGCAAACCAGAGAGGGAAAGTCTCATTGCACACAATTGATTGTATGTATTTCTTGACCGTTTTTATTATATATCAGTAAAAATATTTACACTTTCTTATATACTCAAACAGTTTGATTTGTTGTGCAGAAGTAAAGGGTCGCAGTGGAGTCTTTCACAGTTAGTATTAAAATATCATAAAAGATAATATTAGAATAATATAAAAGAGAATGCTTGAATAATATAAATGATGATATTAAAGTAATAAAAATGGTAATATAAGAATCCAAAATAATCTAAAAACAAAATATTAACAATGCCATTTAGATACTGTGACATTGGCAAAAATAAAAAAATTGATTATTTATTCTTCAATATTCTTATGGCCTCAAAAAGAGTACACAACCAACTGTCAGGGTGATTTCGTGTTCGAACAATATCAGCTAAAAAAAATTTCGTGCTCGAAAAATCCTAAAACAGCGCAAATTTATTGCTACTAGCATTCAGTTTCAGGCACTGTTACAGAAACACAAATAAAATGTTATCAGATGCTTTTCTTTTTGTGCGAGTTGTGTTTGTATGTTAAATTTCATAGGGTGCTGTATAATTTTGCTTGTAAACGCTCTTGAACTGTGCAACAGATTTTAATGCTGTATTAAACCAAATTTTTTTAATTTTAGATATTTTGCAAATCAAAATAATATCAATCTAGACTGAAATAGCCACCAATTTTTTTAATATCAAACACTCCTGCATCAATTCACTAAGATACTAATATACTAATATCATAATCATGTCAACACTAGAGAAACCCATTTGTGACAAAATAACACCTCTATGTCAAGTGTTTGAGCAGTATAAGCACCTACATGAAGCATAAAACTAAAAGTAGGGATCAGTGCAATTTATTTGATAACAAAACCACAAGTACCCATATAGAATCCAAAAACACCTCGTTCATCTTATATGGTACACAATAATAACACTTTTAGCTTTTTACCTAAAGTTAAAAGCGCTGTAATAGCTTTTTAAATTCTTACGGATAGTTGAAAGTAAAGTCATGACTTTATTTGCTCACTCAGATGTTTTCGTTATAGTCATTAGACAAGATTTATACCACACTTCATTTTCATAGCTAATCGTTTTGAAATTTTTTTTACACTTCTATGCAATTTACTTACATTTTTTTTGCAAACTGCTTTTTCAACTTTAGTCAATAACAGTATAAATAAACTGGCAAAAAAGCATATGATGTTAAACCAAACTATTTAATAAAATGCAAGTTTTATTGTATTGATTGATACAGTAAATTGATACATTGGTTGATACTGTACTATATTGAGCGTGTGTAGTCGATGGGTGTTGCACAGTGATGATTTTTGTTGCATGCTTTTTTACCTTTAGTGTTTTGTATGTTGCTCCTTCCACTCGTCTGACATAAACTCTGGCATCATAAGTATCAGTTCAGTTGCTGTGTGGTCGTCTCTGTGGTGTGAAATAGTTGTGAAATAAAATGACATTTTTGAACTCAAATTTCTCTTAGCTGCGAAAGCATAAGTTGCTCATTTTGCTCACAAGTGAATATGGGTGCTTCTGGCTCTCCTTTTCCAAATGTTGTTTTTAAATTCCAAAAGGTTGTCTTCCTGATCAACATTGAAATTTCTGGACTACATTTATTTAGTCTCAAGCGTACCTATAAACTTGGAGTTATCTTCCTAAATGACACAAATAATTATTATTGATCTGTCAACAAATTTGATTAAACGCTTCAGCATTCACCAATAGTATTTTTAGAAGACAAACAACGAGTTCCCATAGCCTAAACTGAAAAATCTTTTTCAGCTTCTTGGAAATTCTTGGAAACTGAATGCATCACATACATTCAATAAGGCACACTTTGGTTGTAAAAAATCTAACATCATAAATTGACAGATAAAAACACGGTACTTATTGAGAAACAAGCTTTTACTAAAGTATTGAACCAAAAGCTTTTCTGAAGGCACCAGCTTCCAGAAAGCACCAAGTTGAGATACTTCAATATTGGCATCAACAAAGCCTAAACATAAACGATCCTTCAACAAGCTCGTCTAAGATTATTTATTTTAAATTTTTATGAACAAGCGCAGCTGAAAGAGAACATGAACTCGTTATAGGTTGTAATAGCTTTAGCTAGACACCACTAAAAATATCACAAGACAATTAGCACTTTTAATGGGCGATGGTTTCACCTTTGTACCATGAAATATAGTCAGTGCAGATATTAATACAAACATTTTGCATATATATAAATCTCAGTGTTTGTATTTTTTTGTAGGTTTATCTGTCATACCTGCATCCAGTTGTAGCGAATTAAAATCTAGCAATTAAAATCTGTTTGGAACTAGAATCAAACTCACTGATTTCAATATCTTCATTCTACAAACAGGTGCATCTAACTATAAAACTAAGCTATTCTTATCATTTTCAACCATCCTATCTATCGTTATCGTGAGGTTACAAGCTAAATATGCGGTTTTATCATTAGTTTTTCTTTGGAAATATTTTTAAAAGCCAATTCAAAATCTATTATCAATTTTTTTCAATTTATAGTTTTTAATTGTACCAGTTCAATTTCAAATGTGGGTCAAATTTTCCTGAGGGTGATCACTAACACTGTGAAAGCTAAAAACTTTTCACTTTGACAGTTTTATGATTTGCTATCTTGAGTAAGAATTGACATCGCATCCTCGCTCCATTCGGTCAGACAAAGTACCCTTGTGCGCTTTACTGCTATACGCCTGTACAGTTTTCAAGAGGCACCAGTATCATCGTATTCAAAGTTTTGATGGATAGCTTTTGCTGCAACAGTAACCTTTTTATACACACACTAGATGTACTCTCTGTTATTAATAATTCAATTTAACCATGAGTTTTGTTTTGCCTTCTCAGTGCGTATTAATAGTATCAGTGTCAAATCATTTTTCATGTTTTGGAGCAGCATGTTTTTCTATTAGTGGATCAACAGACTTAACATATTATGCTATTGGCTGATCGGTAGACTTAACATACTATGCTATTGGCTGATTGGTAGATTTAACATACTATGCTATTGGCTGATTGGTAGATTTAACATACATGTACCATATGCTTTTGGTTAATCAGTGAACTTAGCATACTATGCTATAGTATGCAATCAGTTGAAAAGTCTCCTCAAAATAGTACTAAAAATGAATCAATTCCATCAATAACAATTAATTCTTTCATTGTTGCTGTAGTAGTTGCCATGATTTTAGTGATGGTGTACCTGAGAAAATCTGTCATCACAATCATCAAAGCTACACTCTAATTCAAAGCACTAAGGTCTAAATCATATCCATTGTTTTCAGATGCATCTGTAATATGGTTTACAGTCTTATCTGAAGACATGAAAACTTTTTAATGAATGGTGAGAATACTTTTCAGGAACCCTGTACAACATAATAGCAGTCACTGTAATGGCATATTCCACCTTCAAAGCATTAAAAGAATTTTTAAAATTGAAACCGTTCTGTCCATTGTCTATCTCCAAAGTTTTACAGTGTTTTCTTTAAAACTCTGAAAACCCGAAATAATTAATAAGAAAACGGTGCTAATATTTCATAGTCAAAGTGGTTCTTTATTTAACTCGATCTGATACTTCATCGTAAATGAAAAATGGTTTAGAAAAATGCTGAGGCTGACAGCATTAATGTCGATGTACTTGAAGGGGATTTTGGGTGGATTTTTAGGCAAGATTAGCCTATTAAGTAGTTAAATCCGTCTTCCCAAAAATTTGACAAGCTAGTCGAAAAATATAGCGCTACCCTCCGTTTGCATGCCATTTTTAATAAAATGTCCCTTTTAATAAAACACCACTTTTAATAGAACGCCACCTTTAATAAAACCACACATTTAATAAAACACCACTTTTAATAAAACGTCACTATAGGAAGATAAAATGCTGTGAAAGATAGAGCGCCGTGGTGTTCACAGAGTTTTTTTCAGTATTTTGATATGCCATGATAAATTATACATTTAAACAACCAAATGCGAACAACTAAATATAATTGCAAATTGGTTTTTGTGGTTAAACCAATTCAAACTGCATTGACCATCCAAGTGACATTCTTTCGTAATATCGATGTGATTAAAATGTATCTATCTTGTAGTTTCCAAAATACAACACAAGTACTGCCAGTTTCATGATAGACATATTTTACATGTAGTTATAATTTGAATACTTAAGGGCTAATATATTGGTAAATAAACTTGTGATTAGCAGGAAGTCTCTCCCCTTCGGACATGGCTGCATGGGCATCACCGCTTTCCGCAACTCTTTCCTTCTCTGGGACCGAGACACGGGTGAACCCTTCGGTAATATCAACACATGGCAAGACACAAAGACAAAGGACATTGATAAATCATGAAATAATTCTTTGATTCTTGCAACCTGAAGAGCGGTGCAGGTATCCTTCACGCACTGACTCGTTCACAAAAGTTTAAAGCTGGTAGAGCAGTCAAGTTCCTTACTGCAGCTGTAAGTACATCCATGTTACAATCCAGTACATCGATTTACAATTAGTAACAGCAGTTTCCACGCTATCGTGAAAGCCTCACTTCTCTAAAATACAATTTCTATGTAAATGGTCGCTTCATGATCAAAGGCTTGTCTCTCACAATGTCCATAGCTTCTCAACTGATTTTTTAAACCAACACATTGTTTTTATAGACGTACACAGTGACCTACTTTGGGCCATTTTAATGTAGCTTAGTTTTTACTTCCTTATCAATTGTCAAAGCACCTCGTTGCTTGGCTATCACATGAGATTACTAGCACATGGATAGTGTGTATAATTGGGACTTGAACTATATATATATATACTACATGTATATATATATATAAGTACTATATATATATATAGTTATTTATTTGCAATAATTTCATTTCAAAAATATAAATGTTTTTTCAAATTAGGTCATACGACAATAGTAAAACAAAAACAAAAAATGAAAAACAAAGCAACAGTTAGCCATTGAAATTGAAGATTTTAGCATTTTTTTCTGGTTTGATATTTGTCTGTTCGCCTCGTTTGATTGGTCAAAGTTTTTATGCTAGGCTTTGATTTGTTAGCTTTTTGTATTGTTGAGTTAATTGGGTTGGATGTTTTTTCGATATTCAATTTTATGCTGCAACTTGGTCCAGACATTCGTACAAGGAATAGAACTCAGCAACTGATCAGCTGTTCTCAATTTTATGGCTGGTCAAAATCAGATATTGTTTGTGTTTTCATTGATGTAGGAATTTAGGGTGTGAAATCATTTTTCTCCATTATCGTTCTATTATTTTATTGTTTATAATTATTTTAAAAAGGGTATTTTATTAAAACTAATTAAAGTCAGTTGTTTAAATATTAATTTTGTTGGCAAACCGATTGCGTTATTCTCTACAGTACACTCGTTTCATCTTTTATAATAATCATTTGCCATGCTACATACTCGTCAGCCTTTTTCTTACTTTTGGGAGTTGTGTTCCTTAAAATTGCCCTTTGTTTAAGACATCATAGTATTCGTTCAACCACTTTTTACCAGGTGTTGAATGATCCAGTTATCTTTGAAGCCTGTCTCGAAGGTAAGAGCTCTCCACGTAGTAGATTGTAATGTTAAGTTATCTTGCAGATCACAACCACAAAACGCACTAAAGTCATTGTAGGTATCAATAGTTACTAAAGTTAACATAAGATATTGTTTTGTTACTGATTTTTAATGAAGATGATTAGGATGATTTTTACCAGGTGATTGCATTAGATAATTACTATGGGTTTCTATACCACTCTATGTTTGTCTATAGCCTTTGATATTTTCGCATTATAATGCCAACACTAAAGCAAACTGAAATCATATACATATAATTGCATACAAAATAATTTTCATTGTAGTCGTAGCAAAACAGACCTTATTTAGCCATTACTTGCTAATGATTTCACATACTCAGTTAAACACCTTTTCAGTTTTATCTTTCCTTCTAACTTATTTCAACAGACACTTTTCCGAGTTATGAAATTTATAAGTTAGTTGTTTGAAAACCTTCAGTTGTTTTATTTTTTTCCTAATTCATTTGAACTGCAAAAAACACTCTTCTCATGATATGAAGTTTAAAAATTATAATGGTAAATGTTGTAGGCTACAAAAATAATTTTGTTGAATAAAAATAAATTTGTTGTCCAAAAACTTTGTCATTACTCCGGTATTCACCTAGTTTATATTTATACTAGCTGTGCTACCCGGCGTTGCTCGGGTAATAAAAAAGTCTGGGCAGAAAATTGATTTGTATTTAACATATAACAACATTTACTATTCTAACTTTCAAACTACATATCATGAGAGAAGTGTTTTATGTAGTTTAAGTAAATTAAGAGACAAATGAAAACAACTGTAAAGGTTTTAAAACTTTGTCAAACAACTGTGCTTTTCAAGTTAGTAGCCTGGCATATTGCCAATAGAAATTTCCAGTAAGCTGCTAGGCTTCTAATGACGGTACTCCATGACATTGTGTCAGCATTGTTGTCCAGCTGCAGTTATTCTAATAATAGCCATAGCCGGAATGCAGACAGACATACGACACACGGACATACTTTGAGAAATATATATATATATAGATATGCATGTACATGTATATAGATGAAGGGATTAACAACAATGACTGTGTTACTTGGCAAATGGAGTTGGTGGTTAACAATAGCTTTCTACCAGATTGCTGATGGGGCCAATTAATACTTTTTACAGGGTTGATGGGGGTGTTGCTAACAATGACTTCATGTTGCAATGCATAGCCGATGCTCTACAGAAGCCAGTCTATAGGCCCTATACCTTAAAGATGACTTCTTGTGGGGCTGCATTCATGGCAGGATTAGGGGCCAATATATGGACCTCTCTTGAAGAGCTCAAATCTTTGAAGCCAGATGAGACCGTGTTTCAGCCTCAGGAGAGTTCATCATACTACAGAAAGGCCTTCACCAATTGGGAGAAGGCTGTCAGTCGGTCAAAGGCTTGGCACACAGCTGAGGTAGTGATATGAATTGATCGAGTGACATCTTCAAGAACGTTCGAACTCTTAGATTTCGGATCTTTTGGACCAAAAAATCTATTTAACTAACATGCTCAATGATTTGTGACAATTTTTAAAAATTCTATTTCTTAGAGTTTTACTCCTACACACTATGAACGGTTATAATAGCTGCACAGAGTATGAGCATTTATACTGTATAGTGTGGATAACTCCACAATTCCTAAAATAATTCATCGTGATATAACACGTCAATTACATACCATAATCGAGGCATATACAAGATTTGAATCCACTGCCTTTTGTTGTCATGAGATCTTTTGTTACAACTTTCACATTTTCAACAACTGACTTACATAAAATCTTGACTTGGATTTGCTAATTGATTCTTTACAATAGCAATCCATTGAAGATGCAGAATGACATCTTAAAAGACTCACTATAATCCAGAAGATGGTAAATTAGCTTGACTACACGCTATGTGCAACTATGCAATGAATAAAATATTTTAATGTCTAAACTTTTCAAGTTGCTAACCTTTAGAGAGCAGGTAAGATGAATAATTATATTATAGATTTATTGCTACAAAAACCAATTTCATAGAGTATTTTCTAAAAGTAAGCCAATTATTTATTTAGAAAGTCAGCTTCATTGTTTGTCATTAGCCCCTTCCATGGCCATCCTCTGTCTCACCTGCTGCAATGAGCATCATCACCTGTTAGACCTGCCACCACTTCGGTTGAATGTAAGTCCCTGTGTGTAGTCACCTTGGTATTCCTGTACAACAGACCCATTAAATAACCGGGGCGAATTTGACATTACACACCCGCCTCTTTAATAGGAATTAGATATAATCTTATAATGTACTTATTGGTAAGTATATTACAGGGAAGAATAGTAAGTGCATGTAGATTGGTTGAACTACACAGTCTAAAGGGAATAAGGTCACCGTAAAGCCTGCTTTTTCTATTAAGTCATCATAAGGGCCCTTAAAGGTTGACTTGCAACAAAATTCACATTACAGTTATTTAATATGAAAATATTCACCATGTCTTACTCTGTTGTGTTGTAGGTAGAAATTATGTTGGAATGTGATTACAAGTTCTTAAAAGCTAAAAAACAAACAGTTAATCGCAGCCACACGAGACCGCCGTAGTTTGGATTCTCTTTCCAAAACGGCTCAGATGTGATGTAGCTGCTGTGGTAGATGGTTTCTGTTTACACATTCATGCAACCTTATTCGTCGAAATATTTTCACAAATATACTTCATGCATTCAATAAAACCATGTCTATTGTTCTTACGCGTCTATTTTATCGTCATTGTAATGCGGTCACTTTTAGCAGTGATATCTTATAACTTACCGTAAAAACTCATTTAATTTTTTAACCTTACCTCGAAGGAGTACATATCATTGTCTGATAATCAATACAAGCCTGTTGGTCACCTGTGATAATCGAAAAGTGCTGCAAGAATTATTTGCGAAGTATTGGGTCACATGATCAGATTACGACTTGACGATTAGACCAAGCCGAAACAAAACTGTAAAGTAACGAGCATCTATATTTGATATGGGGTCTTCGATAAAACCCGAAGTGCTTGTCATAAACTAGTGCTACGATAAGTTTTATATTGAACTTTTTATTGGCCTTTCAATTCACGTGAGAACATCACGTGACAAGACAATAACCAAACTGTAATGACTACGTCAGATAAATAAACAGATTCCAATCTACGGCGGCTTTTCGTTTTTGAGCTTTTAAGAGTTTGTAATCGCATTTCCACATATTTGGCACCTACAACACAACAGAGAAAGACATGGTGAATGTTTTGATACCAAATAACTGTAAAGTGAATTTTGTTGCAAGTCAACCTTCAAGTAACAAGCCATTCACTAGAATTAGAGGACTGCTGGTTTGGAAAGTCACATGTCACACACGTGGATAGTCACACATCATAAGCATTAGTGACCTCAAGTCACAAGCTTGGGTGGTCATGGGTCGCAAGCTTAGGAACTTTAGAGCAAGTTCATGGCTGTGGAAAGAGCTCATGCCTGGCAACAATGTAAAGTGTTTACCTACTAGTAGGGATTCAGACTGTTCACTTGAGGAACTGCGTTTAAAGCAGACGACAGACAAAATGGTGAAACCACCACAAAAATAAGCGTTATGAATAATTTATTACTATAACTGAAGAATGAGTCGCAACTTGATAAAAATAATCGTAATTAGAATTTTACAGGTATCCAAGTTCATAAAAAAGCAACGGTACCTTTTGAGATTTTTAAATATTTCTTCTACCTACTCTAAAATATGAGCAACAAGGGTTAACCTAAATGTTGAATCGTTAAAAATTGCCGTCATTACCACTAGTAATGAAATGTTACCTTTTATATAATGTATATAGAAGTATACAAAAATAAAAGTAGCATATAATTTTTCAACGGTAGTAAAAAAATTCATTACTACCAAGTGGAAATTATATGCAATCAGGTCTTACAGAAATTCAGACTGTTGAGTTGTATATCTTCAAAGTGGTACTATAAGTAGTGGCCACATTGTGAGTTATAAAGCGAGGTAACTAACTATTACTACTCCGTGAGAGATCACCATTTGTAATAGCTATGTGCACAATTATTCCACATGGCTGCAAGGTGGTCGAGTCATGCAAATAATCGCGTGCCAGGCAGCTAAACCGAATATCCAAGTTTGATTCCCATGCAATGCATTTTTGCTCATCTCCAAATGTAGCTTCGGTCAAATGAAAGGCTGGACACTGCTATTATTATAGTAAATATTTTTAGTTAATCCAACTAGTACACATACACGTTGGTATGTGGTGTGGTGGCACATGATGATACATACAACATACAACTATCCAATTTATTTGGAGTTGTCTCAATTTGGCAATATTAATATTGATAACATAACTGAAATGAAAACCTCACACTGACAATATAAACCTGTAAATAGCACGAACCAGCAATATAAATTAATATACAGTTTTTATTTTCACACGAACTTTCACAAAGTTGTTAAAATGTTAAGCGAGTAACTCTTTTCAATTTGTGCATTTTAATTTGAATCAAATTGTTAGTAAATATAATATACCATAAAACCTCTAATTGAACGCCACCTCTATTTGAACACCACCTCCATTTGACCGCCACTTTGACATTATTTGATCTTAACGAGCCCATTATATCAATTGATCAGTAGAGAAGTGTAAACAAAATTGTATCCATAATTAATCATTTACAACAATAACAATTAATTCTCTCATTTTACAATTCTAAGCTTTTCCTTTTTTAATGAATAACTGTCTCAGGCTAATAGTGCTTCCTTGTTTAACGCGGTCTTGATCCTCCGAAGTACACGTATATAAAAACAGTTTACAAGTTTTGGGTCAAAGGTTACGCTTAGCGAGCTAAACTTTTACCCATTGCATTGGTGCTAAATGCAATGTGTGAGTTTTGCTCTGCCAAAAATTGTTTGGATGCTAATATCGACTAGTTCAGCGGTATAGAAAAAAAAGTTGAGGCCAAATGACATTGTGGAAGATATTGGACAACCAGAAGATGTTCGTTCCATTGAAAGCAACAATCAGAACACAGCTATCCTAGCAAATGATGCAAATCGTTTTGTTTTAAAAACATTAATTTTCTTTCCTGCACGTAATATAAGTATGGTTAATTTATGTAACTCATTTATGAATATATATATATATATAGAAATAATCAATTGATAGAAATAATCTATCAAGTGCTACAAGTATATATATATATATATATATATATATATATATATATATATATATATATATATATATATACTTGTAGCACTTGATAGATTATCATTATAAAATTTATAAATTTTTACAATTATAGCATATTATTTGATAGCATCATTGTGGGTAATCTGATCTTACAATTGATCAACACTCCTCTTTTATTGCACATGAAAGCTAGGTTTGGCTGCAAACTGTAGCAAACATATCAGTGAGTGCAGGATATCTCAATGCATATTTATTAAGAGATCGTTGGCAAATTGGAGGTAAGTTAGCAGATTTATTGCCTCCAAAGAGTTTAATATCGTTCTACCAGAAAAAGAGGGCAAAATATAAACAATAATCGCTTCACTTGAAGAATGGCTAAATTTATCTTCCTAAAATTTTGATGAGCCATTTGAAAAATACACCGACAGTCTCTATTTGAACGCTGCCTCCAATTGACCACTCCTATAAGAAAAAGGTTAGAAAATAGTCTGCAGCAGAGCTATTCTCGTTGTATACTGCGGGCTCTGAAACAATAAAATACTAGTCCGGCAGCAACTATCATGAAGGGAAATATAGATCACCTGTGACAGCCAATCACAATCACTGAAGTTGTGCACATTGCATTGACTGTCATTGATGCTTCCTAACATATCTTCTTAGCCTCAGTGATGCCATCAGTTTACAAGGCACATAGACAAAAATAGTTATGGAGAGGACAACTCCAATATGCTGTGATACAGTATGTACCACCTCACACGAAACATCTCATGTGAGGTATAAAAGATAAGCTACAGTATTGACAGCATAGTCGTGGTCAGATGTACATATACTTACAGTAAACTGAGTTTTGCTGCCGGCAGTTCGCTGTTGCTGGGGTTGCGAACCACTAGCACGCGGCTGTTTTTCTATTGGCTTTATGTCCTTGAGATTTACCTCCTCTTTGTTGCCATAATCTATGAAAATTCCTAGCAGCGCTGCGGGTGATATTTGAGATGACACTTTGAATCTGTAAAACTGTAACATAGAAATAATATCTTATGTTATCACTCATAATAAATTGAAAACAACATAATTCAGCACCTTGTTATCAGTCTGCATGTGAAAAAATAAACAGCAACCGGTATTTGCATGATTGTTTTTAGATCCACTCACGAAGCTAATATCAGGTTTTGGTACTGCCATGACATCTCTCTAGAGGAAAGCGAGTTGCATATAGCATTCATTTTTATATTCAAATTAAATTAAAATGTGTACTGTGAAGTTGTCATTTACTTGGGATAACAATGATGCAAGAGGTAAGATTATTCATAAACCCACAAAAAGAGGGAACTCCGAGCAGTAAGCACTGTATAGTCATCAGCACTCCGAGGCAAAGCTCTACAAACCTTGTGATAGTACAGGGCGAGTATTAGTGGGATATTTTTGTTCTGCAGAGATATTATACTAAATTAAAACAAAGCCAGAGGCGTAAAACACTTTTTGGTGAATTCTGTCGATTTGGATGCTGCTACACCATTAGACCATTTAGAAAAATTACAACTAGGATTTTTACTATTAAGCCTCACCTGCCCGTCTTCCCAGTACTTTGCCATAACCACATCACCAGGACTGTATGACATGACAGACGAAGTCTTTTGGTTATTCTCCCGCTTGTGTTCAGAGTAGGTCTTAGCTGTAGCCATACCTGCATATGATCAGCATTTGTACAATACAATAGAACAGCAAAAATACCAGTTCATTTGTGGTAGCAACTTTACCAAATATATCCGCTCATAGATATGCTATTACCTGGCTACAAATGCAGTACTCATCATTTGATTTTACAGTTGCCATGGCACCAAAAGATTTGAATTTTATGAATCATGAGCTGACGAATCCAAAACAGTAGACAAGTAGGAAATTGCTACTAAAGTCCTTATGATAAAAAGGTTAAAATCAATTGATATGCTTAAAAGTTATCTCTATTGACATGAGCTTCCTGAATGAGCATATCATAAAATAACATGTGAGGGAAGATGAGTATCACTGTTAACTTGTCACAGAATATTTTTCGCTCCTTGAGAATAGTTATACTACCTTTTGTATCATCGAAGAATATAATGCTTACACAAATCCAGCTAGAACTTACCTTGACTTGGAGTAGTTGTTTGCTCAGGTGGGTTCCTCATATCGTCCGAATACATTTTTCCAGAAAAGGGTTCGTCATTTTGCCTATTCGATACTTTGTTTCGATTATGTCGACCTTGACCACTAACAGCAGTAGAACTGTTGCTAACATTTTGTGATAGCTTTTGTGCCTGAACCAAACTGCCGCCTGTTCGATGACTACTTTGCACTCTTTCACTATCAGCTTGATGATATGTATCATTCCTGCCACTTGCCGGGAAATTTTCAGTATGTTGCTTGTGAGCATTGGAGTTGTCTTTTCTTTGCTGTGTGACCGACTGACCACTTTTGCGGCCTCCATTAAAATATGGCTGTTCAGCATGCTTTTCATATTCACCATCAGCAAAATTTCTTTTTGTCTGACTACGGTTATCAAATTGGTTAGCCCTTTGTTTGCTGTAGGAATTATCTGCTCTTGTCTGATTAATATTGTAAGAATTTTCTCCCTTCTGTGTAGTTTTCGAGTCATTATATTTACGAGGTTGTTCCCTTGTATAACTGCTGACTTGAGATCTTTGACCTTTCTCACCAGACTGACTGTGAGCTGGATGGCTTTGTTGGTAACCTCCGGGTGACCTTTGGCCTTGTATGTTGGCATGCTGCCTCGAATCTGTTTGCTGATTTCTGGCTTCATTATTGTGCCTTCTTCTGTCATAGCCTCCTTGCTGGAAGTCGGATGAATGAAAGTTTTCTACAGGTTGTGACTTGGATGCTAAAAAGAATACCAGATTAAAAAGCTAAATACAACAAAAATTAATAAAAATTAGATTAAATTAAATTGAAAATTAAAAACAAAGATTAATAAAAATGGTCACTTCATCTCTGCCTATTTTGTAACTACAGGGTCACTTACCGTTCTCATCTCCGGCAAATCTGTTACCAAGAAAGTCAAATAAGGTGTTTGCAGTTGATGGTCTCCCAGGCGCATGATGTCCCTCATCACTTTCTGTATTTCTTTGACGTCGTCCTCGCCTATTAACCATACACAGGAAATTCACAGCTCCTGAGCTGGAAGATGTTAGTGAAAATGAAGATGGTAATAATGGATATGAAAGCCATCTTGCAAGGCAATGTGAACATAACCATAAACTTTAAATTGTAAATGCAAGAGCCTACTTGAGGACTAACCGATATGAACAAACTACTGTATATACTCATGTGAAAAGTCGAATGTTCGGAAGACGATTATAGAGTAAAAGTTTTGGGATCGACTAATGCACGAGTAATGTTTGTGAACATGTTGTTGCCGTGTCAATAGAATGTGAAAATGAAAACTCTTTTAGTATATAAGCAATATACACATGTATGAAGCCTTAATGAACACTCGTAATAATGGTGCTTCATATAAATATTAAAGTGACTTCACAGAATTACCAGTATGAAATATTAGTAAACAAGCTTACGACGCGGTGACCAATCATAAAGTGGCAGCCACCATTGTTGTGTGATGCTGCCACCTGCCAGTTTTGAATTACGGCAAGTAATGGTACGTACTTGGAAAACCGTTAAAGGTTGGCTTGCAATAAAATTCACATTACAGTTATTTGGTATCAAAAGGTTCACCATGTCTTACTCTGCTGTGTTATAGGTTTATAGGTGCAAAATATGTAGAAATGTGATTACAAGCTCTTAAAAGCTAAAAAACGAACAGTTAATTGCAGCCATCACAAAAACGCAGTAGACTGGAATTCCTTTCCAAAATGGCTCAACTGGGACGTAGCTGAACAGGATGGCTTCTGTTTAGCATTTCATGCAACCTCATTCGTCGAAATGTTTTCACAAATATTCACATATTCAATAAAACCATGTCTATTGCCCTTGCGCATCTATTTCATCATCATTGTAATGCTGTCACTTTGAGCACTGGTTTCTCGAAACCTACCATAAAAATTTGTTTAATTTTTTAACCGTAGCTCGAAGGAGTGCATATCATCCTCTGATAAACATGAGGAGCCCATTGGTCGCATGTGACAGTCTACAAATGCTGCAGAAATTGTTCGCACCATTTGGCAGGAAGTATGGGTCACATGATCAGATTACGACTAGATGATTAGACCAGGTTGAAATGAAACTGTAAAGTAGCGAGCATCTATGATATTTGATACAGGCTTTCAGGTAGAACCCGAAGTGTTTGTCATAAACTAGTGCGACGAGAAGTAGTTTTATATTGAGCCTTTTATTAGCCTTTAATTTCACATGATAACATCAAGCGTCCAAACAATAACTACGTTGAGTTGAGTACAGTATCAAAATAAACGGGACTTCAACCTTCGGCGTTTCCGTGATGGCTGCGATTAACTGTTCGTTTTTTAGTTTTTAGCATTTTTTAACAAGGTTGACTTGCAACAAAATTCACATTACAGTTATTTGGTATCAAAAGATTCACCATGTATTACTTTGTTGTGTTGTGACAACTTATACACAAGTAGCCTTTATTATAGTAATCACTTGAAGCCACGGTTGAATGCTGAAAAAAAGATTGCATCATACAGGATTTGAACTCACGACATTCACCATGGCAGACCAACACTCTAACAACTGCAACAATCGATCACATTACTACAATTCTGAATAATTGAACAGATAGTTATTACAAATGACGATCTCTCACAGTAACCAGACTGCCAGGGTATTAGTACCTATAATAAATATATTTTGTTTTATATCACCATTATATAAGCTAGATTGTTATATACTTGAATTATATTATATATTGCTCATATAATTATATAAACTAGTCTAGATCTTTGCTATGAGAGCCAGTTTAACAATCGTTAGTAATAAGCACTTTAAACGAGAGTATTTTATCCGATGTACTGACTATGCGCATAATTAATCCAATATATCACAATTAGCTCATGTGATGTAATGGGTTAGCTCGCCGGTCTGCAAACATAGAGGTTTTTGATTTCAAATCTAGTGCAAAGTGCATTTTTTGTTACTAAAACTTTATCGCGTCAACCGGACAGACAAACTCTGAGATTTCTGAGAGAACTCTGAGATAATCCCCAAAAAGGTCATTAGTGCCAGGAATGACATCCGATCTTAAATTGCTCTCTGTAACTGGGCATATCTCCAGTCATCGATGCTGCCTTGCCATTGAACTCAGACATGTCCAGCCACAGTCACAGACCTACTGCTTGTGTAACAAGGCTCTTAAGACACACCCAACCTCCACTTGCAGCAAGCTAGGCAGACATACTCTATCTTCAAGGGATCATTGCACACACACTTGTGAACAAACTAACCTTCCTCGACCTCTTCCCTGCTCCTCATCATCGCTAACATTTGGGTCCTTGTCATCCAGAGTTGGTTTCTTGTTTTTTCTCTCTGGTCTCTTGAACTCAGTTCTCTCCAATGGAACGTGTGCATTAACCTGCAGGTAGATGCACAAATCGATATACAGACGCCTAACCAGTAACTTTTACCATTGTTACAGTAATAAGTCAATCATGAAGGGAACCAGTTCTCTGACTGCCTACTTCCTAATTAAGTGTAAGTAAAAAGCTTCAAGACTACATCAACTTCAATACTTCTGAAGCCTAGCTTTTGTGTACGAGTCGCTAAGCAACTTTAGAAACTGTGCTGTTCAAAGGTGTTGGTGAGAATCAGCATAGCAATGAGAATAATTATTTATCTATGCAATCAGAAACTATTGCAGAGATAGCAGCAAAAAACAAGATTCAAGCTCGATTTAAAATTGAACTTATACAAAATTTAGTAGATTCAAATCAGAAAGTAGCGTTAATTTTATCATTTGAGATTGTTTTCCGTTTGAGGTGATCTGACTGTCAAGGATATTTCAAGATTAAAATAGACAAAACTCGATCACGGTAAAAAGCTCAGATCAAGCGAAAGTGCTATTATGATGTCTATAGTTGCAAAAAGACGGAGAGAATAGAGTAGAATAGAATATTTACAAAATATAATAGCAGTAACATATTACCCATCATCGATGTTGTTAGTGTGACTATTACACTTCAATAGTCATCCAAACTTATAAGTAAATATTGTAATAATCTCATAAGAATCGTTAGAAAAAAATATCATTGTCATTTCCTTTACTTACACTGCGTTGGACATCAGTTAGAATACTAAAGTACTCAAAAGTGTCTAAAATGTCAGATACTTTGAAATCGGCAAAAATGAAATGATTCCAGTACTCCTAGGTTAATTACAGAAACCTTCGGCAATTCGACAATGCTATAGACTGGTGAAATGTGCACGTTTTTTTCGTGAAATGCGCATGACTTAATCGTTCTATTCTCTGTCGCTCGACGTTTCTATTTCCGGTCTCAATTTTGATAAAAGTAAGGCTTAGCAAGTTTTAATAACGATTTTCGGCCAAAGAAATCTGTCTATTTGTGTATAATCCGTACAGATGGGTAAGTTTTAAGATACTGTCGACACTTTTCAAAGACTTGATAATATATTTAAATAGGTTTATATGTTTTGTATCATTATTATACTTAAACAACTCCACAGAAAAATGATTAAATTTGTTGATGACATTCCGAAACGAGGGTTTGCGATGTTGTTGATGAATAATTTTCGTAAGTTGTGTGCACTTGCATTTATCATAAAAACTCTCAAACATTCGCTCCGCTCGTTTGGTCGGGGGATTAGATTCCTCAGGTTCAGTTCACCGATAGGAAACATTTTTTCAATTTGGGATTAGTTTGTAATTGTAAACTGCAGGTAGAATTGTGTGGCCAAGATTGATAATGCAATTTGATCGCTTGCTGCCATTTGTTTCTTGGACTATCAATGAACAAAGCGATTTAATTCCGCGTTTTCGCTCATTCGTTATGATAGTTTAGTTTCGCTCATGAAATTTTTGCGAGGGGATGACTCCGCAAAAACGCGAAAGTTAGATGAGGCGAATACATAAGTGTCCTAGGGCATCCATCTATCTATCTATCTACATGTATATATATATATAACTATATAGATATATAGCTATACTAGCTGTACTACCCAGTGTTGCCCGGGTGATAAAAAAGTCTTTGGACAAAAAATTGATTTGCATATACCATATAACAACATTTGCCGTTCCAACTATTAAACTACATATCAGACTTTGTCAAACGACTGTAAATTTCAAACTTCATATCATTAGGAAAATGTTTTGTGCAGGTCAAATAAAAATAAAACAACTATGAGAGAGTTTAAACGTAAATGTGAAATAATTAGCTAGTAATAGCTATATTAAGTCTGTTTTGTTACGATTACAATAAAAGATGATTTGGTAATGATACAACTAATACGAACTGAGAAAACAAAATAAAAATCCTGAATATGTTGAATTAATAATAACAATTCGTGCACAGAAGTGTGTATAAAAAAGGTTACTGTTCCAGAAGAATCTATCCATAAAAAACTTTGAATACAAGGATACTAGTACCTCTTGACACTAGTAACAAATGTAAAAATGGGATATCGGACAGTCTTTGTCTGATCGAACGGTGAGAGAATGTAATGATATTCCTACTCGAAATAGTACAATTGTCTGCGTGAAATGTATTGACCTTCACCGCGATTTAACAATTGAACCTTATGAAAAACCGGAAGTAGAAGTTCATGAAAACACAAAAAAGCATCATGTTTCATAGGGTTAATAGAATTAATAAAATTTCAATTAATACGTCAGTTTGGGTGTGAAAAGGTAAAAGGGTGTACACGTTATGAAGTAAGAGGTATAAATTGTAAGAGATCTCGTAGTCATGTGGATAGAAAATTGGATTGAAAACCTGCGGTCGCAATATTTGTGAGTTCGAGTACAGCAGAATGTGCAATTTTAATTCAAAGATTTTAATAGCTATAGCCTGGACAAACTGAAGGACAGACACAGACACACAAACTTTGAGAAATATATTTAATGCTATATATATGGCTATACTAACTGCTTGCCCGACATTGCGCAGATATTAAAAACAGCTTATAAACAGTGGCAGGTAATGTGCCTGTCACTTGCCATCAGCTTGTCACGTTGCAAAGGACTAATTTGAATAAACTACTTTCTGTATTGCTAAACTTGCTAATAAGAGCCGTGAGAACAAGCTTATGACGTTGCGTAACATTGATTGCTATGCATATTTTAACCAAGATAATGACTTATATCATCCAATGAATCCATTGCATCTGGTGTAGCTTAAATGGTTAGAGTAATGCCTGATGAACAGGAAGTTTTGAGATCAAATCCAACACAAAGTAGATCTTTCATTTCAATAACTATAGCTGGACAGACTGAACGACGGACGTTGAGATATATATCCCAAACTTCCCCTGTTTTAACACAAACTCCACAAAGGATATGTGTATTAGTGCTGGGCACAGGTAATAATACTCGCTGAACTCGCGGGTTTGTCTTCTCTCGAGTATCGGGTAATAGCAATTTCGAGTAATTCGATCTTGCGGGTTCTGACTTTTGAGTGCGGGTTTTGGTACCAGTATCTGTCGAGTAGTGCGAACAAAAACTCAGTCTATTATGCCCTGCGCTCTTGACTGTTTAACAACC
This sequence comes from Watersipora subatra, assembly GCF_963576615.1. Taxonomy (NCBI): domain Eukaryota; kingdom Metazoa; phylum Bryozoa; class Gymnolaemata; order Cheilostomatida; family Watersiporidae; genus Watersipora; species Watersipora subatra. The sequence goes on along the minus strand of NC_088715.1, from coordinate 48,842,026 downwards.
CGCTTGTTAACGCTGCGAGAATGAATGTCAGTCGATAAAAACAGTGTAAAATAATAAATAAATTGAATAGAAATATAACTGCTTTGTAAATTTGAATAAATGTAATAATGTATATAATGTATATGTAATAATGTAAATAAAATATGTCTAATGTTTAGAAAATTTAAACATAAAATCTGTATCAAGAAACCCGATACTCGAAAAACCCGTTGGCCAGGAAGTACTCGTGCCAAGCACTGCCAGTTACCTGATACTCAAAAACTCGAACGCAAGGGGACAAGTCTAAACTCATTAACCAAGAAGTACTCGTGCCCAGCACTAATGTGTATACATGGCGTTGCGCTGAACCAAGGGAAGTGGGCAAATGATACAAAGGGAGCAAAATCTCAACATGGTGACCTAATTGTAGTATGGGGACTCTGCAAGGGAGAATGCTTCTGAGAGCATCATTCATAATGACTAATATTGGCATTAGCATGTTTTTATTTCTAAACAACATATTCTTCTGTATTAAAAACATTTAAAAAGTATTTATGTAAATAAATATACGCCTATTGATAATGAGAGTTATCAATTTAGAAAAGTTTCATTTTTGATTACTTAATTCAACCGTGGGAGGCTGAAATGGCCACAAAACTTGCCTAAAAAGGGGCAAATAATAACTCTAAAAATGGGCAATAAAGTCCAAGCGCCAAAACAAACATTTTCACACAAACTTTCCTTGCCGAAACTGTTAACTATATCACCCTTATCTCATCTCTCTGGTCTGTATAGTTTATGCCAATTTTAAATAACCATGCAAGAACCCAGTTACTGACCTGTTTGATGCCGCCGTAAGTTGTCTTCTCTTGCTGCTGCAGAGCCTCATTGATCACAGCTTGCCTCTGAGCATCAAACTCAGCATTGTCTCTCTCTACAGCTGCCGGTGTGGCGCTGGCTACCTCAAGAGAGTTGAACTTGCCTGCATTTCACATATTAATATGAAAGTACATGAACAAGTTATTAGTTTTTTCCATAATGCAATCTTAAAACTTACAACAATCTAAGTTACAAAAGGAACATTAATCATGGTCCAACCATGATTAACTATGGTAAGTAGCGTATTCCATTACAATTGAGCACTCATTGCTTGGTTGTTGTAGACTCACAAGCCATATGGCTAATGAGTAACCTTACGCTGTACTTAATGCACCTATAAAACTGTCTAGTTCTGAACATACTGTATTTCATTCAATCAAACATGTCTCTCTAGTCATGTTATTTAAGAACACAAAAACTTATAAATGTTGTCCTACAAATAAAAAGGATGTGAAATACAAATTGTAGATGGTTTTATTGTAGCTCATGAATGCAAGGAATGTTATAAAAATTACAGCAAATTTATATAAATAGATTCAGCAAATTGTGTCAAAAAGGAAACCAAATTATTACGCCAAAACAGTAGTGAATGTGTATTTCACTTGTATAATAATGAGTGATTTTAACAATTACAATATTGTCACACAGAGTCTTGCAACCCTTTTACAGTCACACACTCTGTTGACATGATACTCTCTCATATGATTTAAACAAAAACCACAAACCCAGGAAGGAGTTATCTACTTATGACTAAACCATTATTATTGAGCGGACAAATCTACTATTATGGTGCGTATTATGTACATCTATCTTCAAGGAACGATGTTATATGTTCAGTTTACTTGTATTTACCAGCCACAAAGTTTATCTGATATTATGCACAGAATATAATCCAACATACACGTCGACCAGTTGGGAAAAATAAAACATGGCATGTAGACATATGACTGTCTGCGATAGACAATAATTATATTTTTAAACCTCGGATAAAGTGAACGAAATCAGTCTGCCTGAAACACTGTAAATAAATCATGTATCTAGTCCAAAGCAAGGTTTTATATACAGCTGTAACTGCTTAGCAAGCAGATAACCAGTATAGGTTTCCTGCTAAATACTGCCACCACTGCATCTGTAATTTAAACAAGGCCGCGATAGTGAAACACTACTTCAATACGAGACGCTTTGAAAAGCAAAATGATATTGCAATGTAAAACATTACTACAATGAGAAGCCCTGATGTAATGTGGAACACTACTGCAATGTGAAACACTACTGCAATGTGAAACTCTACTGCAAAATGAAACACTACAGCATTGTGACGCACTACTGCAATGTGAAACATTACTGCAATGTGAAACACTACTGCAATATGAAACACTACTGCAATATGAAACAATATTGCAATGTGAAACACTACTGCAATATGAAACACTACTGCAATATGAAACACTACTGCAATATGAAACAATATTGCAATTTGAAACACTACTGCAATGTGAAACACTACAAGGCAAAGGCAAGAGAACCTCGACGACTGGAAACATGCCCAGTTGCAGAGAGCAATTTAAGTTTGCAATTCCTGTTACCGCCGTGGCATTTTTTGAGGACTAAACCCCAACAAGCTGTTTCCGGGTCCGACTTAATAGACCACTAAGTCAATATTTTAATCCATTTTTCTTTACATCATATGAAATTATAGTCTCGTTTGTTAAGAATTTTTCATACTATATGAATAAACTACTGAATGCCCGGCGTTGCTTGGGTAATAAAAAAGGTTTTTGCATAGAAAATTTATTTTTAATCAATATATGCGACATTTATTCTTCTTAATTTTAAATGAAAGCATTTAGTTCTGTTTATGTTCGGTCAATGCACAATTCATATATGTGAAAGCTCGAGGCATAGCTTAAACAGATAACTTAAAAACATTTCTTATTTCTTATGCAACAGATTTGCTAAAGATTTAAAATAGCTTATAAACAGTGGCAGGTGATATGGTTGCCATTAGCTAAGTTTCTTTGCCCAATGAATCTGAGTAACTTGAGATTGTCCAAATATAATTTACTATAATGAGAGTCGTATTCGTCCGTCTGAAGCCAGCATTGGGAAAAAGATAGCACTTCACAGGAAGTGAACCCGTACATTTGGAGACACAGCTGTGAACTATTATGCACTACCACTAAACCTTGCAGACACCTTGCCATACTTTGGAATAATTGTGCATATAACTATTACACATGATATCACATGGTGCATAGGACTACCAGCGTGCTTATTCTAACTAATCACTAGTAGTAACCAATCCATCGTTTTTTTGCGTCATCAAGCCATTTGCACACGCACTCGTTTACAAAAAAGCCACCATATATGTAGAAAACGATCGTTTTTCTTTAATTTAATAGTACTTTTTGGTGTTGTTTTGATACTATAATAAAAAAATTGCAAACAAAAACATCGTTTTCAAAAATTCATCGCAAAAGCTTTGTGTTTTTAACGACAAAATTGTCTATAAAGATGACCGACAATGATAAAATGACGTCATGAAAAAACGAAGAATAGTATTTTTGCAGTTGAGATACTTTAACCAATAGCTATTGACTAAACAGATGAACGACAGGAAAACATTTCAATTTATATAAATACTAGCCAAATTCCAGGCTTTGCATGGATAATAGAAAAATTGCCTTATGAATTTGATTAACTTACGCTAAAAGCTAGATCTTTACTAAAATCTTTACTACAACAGTCCCCATAGTTTGGGTCAGCTTAACAATCATTAGGTGTAAAGGCCAATAGTGCTAGTTATTAACCCCAAGCAAGTTCTTTAAGCCTGAGTACCTTAACAACTGTAGTAAATATTTGCCCAAATGTATTCTTTGTTCATATTTTTCCAAGTTCATCGCCTTTAGACCTGGAGGTCCTGAGATCAAACCCAGAGCTGTGTGAATTTTTGATTGCCAAATTTTAATTGCTATAACTGAACACATTTTGTAACAAAAAGACAAACATTGATATTTATATCGATGTTTACATGAAAAAGCATAAACAAAATAAAAACCACAAATAATCTAAACAAACCAATAATATAACAATTGACTTGGAAGAATGATAACTAAATTCTGACTTACACAAGCAGCACCACAAGAGAACAACAACTCATTAAGAACTGCAAACTTACCGGTGAGCTTGTCCATTTTATCCATTTTCACCTTTTGACCAAGCTGTAGAAACTGAGGTGGGCCATCAGGCCTGTTAGCCTTTCGGGTCAACTTCATGAGATCCTAGGATAAAACAGGGTATTCATTGTATAAAATGACCGCTGTATAAAGTGACCGCCGTTTATATAAAGTGACCGCTGGTCGCTGGATAAAGTGACCGCTGTTTAAAGTGACCACTGTATAAAGTGACCACTGTATAAAGTGACCACTGTATAAAGTGATCACTGTACATATAAAATGACCAATGTACATATAAAGTGATCGTTGGTCGCTGGATAAAGTGACCACTGCATAAAGTGACCACTGTATAATGTGACCACTGTATAAAGTGACCACTGTATAAAGTGACCACTGTATAAAGTGACCACTGTATAAAGTGACCACTGTATAAAGTGATCACTGCATGAAGTGACCACTGTGAAGTGACCACTGCTCGTGTTCAAACATGCCAATGCTTGAGAATTATTTTTATACATAACTATTTATTTATATTCATTCATTTCACGAAGTATTTAGTAGATTAAAACAAAGTTTCTTTCTCGTAATCTAGAGCGCAACATCGTAGCATGCAGTACTCTGACTAGGCCTAGTGAAGAATGAACGAAAAACCAACCTTATTAAGCTGCCATTTTTCATACATGGTTTCCACTTTACCACCTAGTAACTTGCAGTTGGAGTTTGTTAGGAGAAGAATTCCTTGATTGACATGGATTGTCCCTTTCAATAGCAGCTTGCTGCCTGGCGCTGTGCCAAACCTGTGTCCAGACTATTCAAGTCAACAATAATTTAAAGATTACTTTTTGAAGACACTCAATACCATATTTTCTGCATAAAAACTCAATAAACATGTAAATCAATTTGCAAACAGTTCTATTATTTATTGCCATTATACTGCAATACCCATGTACTTATGACAACAACCTGTGAACTTATGAACTTCTGACAACAACCTGTGAACTTATGAACTTCTGACAACAATCCATGAACTTATGAACTTCTGACAACAATCCATGGACTTATGAACTTCTGTCAACAATCCATGGACTTATGAGCTTCTGACAGCAATTATTTGGAAATTATCCTTCATCTGGAAACTGAAAGTTCTAAGTGCTTAATGTGGGTAAAATGTTTATCATATTAAATAAGCTGTATGTTTTGTGTTGAGCTGTTAACTCATAACTCATCTAGCAAGTTTCTAGTTTCAAGTATGCAGTCCAAGTTAACATATGAATTTCCTGTTTTATAAGTACGTGTATATAGATCTTCCCCAACACATAATGATTTTGACATACAAAGAAAATCTTGGGAGAGATTAACTTTATATATAGGCTTGAATGTATTAGGCAAGAAATATTTGCACGTATTTATCCATAATAGGATCCAAGACCAGTTTTTAATGCTAGACACTTGACTCATATGAACACAGTTACCCGATATTATGTAGGGACTCCATTTCTATAGCAGGCACTGCCTGACACCCATCAGAAAGAGAAAACTTGAACATCCGAGGGGCCGTTGAAGACTCCTGCCTTGTTGTAGGAGCAGAAATGTTTTTCACCTTCTGGATTTGCACGACCAATGGTCCCACCAGCTGAAAAGTAGCACCAATATTTACTGTCTGAATCTATTCGCACATAAATACGTGAAATCAAATTAAGTTTGCTGCATTTAATTTGTTTGAACTGTAATTCATAACGAATAATCAAACTTTTCAATTAAAGAGACCTCACCCTAGTTGAGCTGCGTGTATTTTGCTCGGTATAAATGCATAGTTTGTTTAATTGATTTCAGCCATCAATAATTTGGACAGACAGAAAGATCAGAAGAATCAAAAGTTGAGAGATGTCCAATCCTGTTTTTGTCTTGTCTACTACATAGCTACACTTACTTGGTATGTAAATCACCATGACTACCTGAAATAACTCATCATTTCCTGAAACTTTACAATAAATCAACCCGTAACTTGATGCATTTCTTACTGTCCCGAGTGCTGAACGGAGAGAAATCCGCCATCGTGTCTCTTTCAGGCGTTGTGAAAATATTTTTGGCGAACAGCATTTTAGTCACTTTGTTATTTTGATAAGTTTAAAAGTTAAAATGATAAATGTTGTATATGTTATATAAAAGCAAACTTTCCGTTCAAAAACTTTCTTATCACCCGGGCAACGCCGGGTTGTACAGCTAGTAAATATATATATATATACATATATATCTATATATATGCATATATATACATATATATAGTATATGTGGTTTACACTGTAAAGTAAAGTGCTCAATAATCGAGTCAATTAGAGCTGTGTATGAAGTTTATTAAAAACTACAGGTTAAAATCATTACTACTAATAGTTTCATGCAATCGTGTTGCAATCTTCAGGTAGAATGACTAAAATGTATAATGTGCAAGCTATAAAATTACTTAATAAAGCTGAGGGCTTAATACTATTGTGTGATATATATATTATAGTATACAGCAAATTATGTAGTCAAATTATGTTATTGAGCTAATTAGGTGTTTTCTGGCATGCCGGCATGTGGATATCAGCTCACTTCTAGTGTTAAGGCTGGCTAACTTCGGTTCGAATATGATGAAGTACTTTTCCCATAGACATAACTGGCAAGATTTTGTTGATGTGTTGTAAGACCTCGCTCTTTTGATGATCTTCCAGGTTATATTATAGCGAATGTTCTTGTCTTTCAAGTCCCATATGTATTTACTCAATTCTGTTTGTAGCCTTTTAGTAGGATATTTAAAGGATGTTTTGTGGTTGGCTAGTCTTGTTTTAAAAGTTGTTTCGGTGAGGCCTACATACGTTTGTGTCTCTTGCCCATCGCGTTCTTCAGACTCTACGGTTGCCTGATATACTATGCAGTCCGAAATGCAATCTCCATTTAGAGGGCAATTTTCCCGATTTTTGCAGTTGCATTTTCTGTCGATGTTGGTTGGTTGCGATAGTGCTTGTTTATTGTGCCCGCTAATTATGTGGTTGATGTTTTAAGTACAGCTATAACTTAGTTTTACGGAGTTTTTGTTGAAAAACAAGCAACTCTTCGAGGAAACAAAAGCCCCATTTCAAAACGCACTTTCTAACAGTAAATACAACTTTTCTTTAAAATACCAGAGCAACAACCCCAACAAAGAAACCAGTCAACACAGAAACAGGAAACGCCAAACAATATTGTACAACCCCCCATACAACAAAGCTGTTAACACCACGATCGGTAAACAATTTTTCCAGATCCTGGAGAGTGAATTTCCACCAGAACACAAATTACACAAAATCTTCAACAAGAACTCCGTAAAACTAAGTTATAGCTGTACTTAAAACATCAACCACATAATTAGCGGGCACAATAAACAATCACTATCGCAACCAACCAACATCGACAGAAAATGCAACTGCAAAAATCGGGAAAATTGCCCTCTAAATGGAGATTGCATTTCGGACTGCATAGTATATCAGGCAACCGTAGAGTCTGAAGAACGCGATGGGCAAGAGACACAAACGTATGTAGGCCTCACCAAAACAACTTTTAAAACAAGACTAGCCAACCACAAAACATCCTTTAAATATCCTACTAAAAGGCTACAAACAGAATTGAGTAAATACATATGGGACTTGAAAGACAAGAACATTCGCTATAATATAACCTGGAAGATCATCAAAAGAGCGAGGTCTTACAACACATCAACAAAATCTTGCCAGTTATGTCTATGGGAAAAGTACTTCATCATATTCGAACCGAAGTTAGCCAGCCTTAACACTAGAAGTGAGCTGATATCCACATGCCGGCATGCCAGAAAACACCTAATTAGCTCAATAACATAATTTGACTACATAATTTGCTGTATACTATAATATATATATCACACAATAGTATTAAGCCCTCAGCTTTATTAAGTAATTTTATAGCTTGCACATTATACATTTTAGTCATTCTACCTGAAGATTGCAACACGATTGCATGAAACTATTAGTAGTAATGATTTTAACCTGTAGTTTTTAATGAACTTCATACATATATATAGATATATGTATTTACTAGCTGTGCTATCCGGAGTTGCCCAGGTAATAAAAAGTCTGGACAGAAAATTGATTTGTATTTAACATATAACAACATTTCCCATTCTAACTTTCAAACTACATATCATGAGAGAAGTTGTCATATCATGAAAGAAGTGTTTTGTGTAGTTGAAATAAATTAGGAAACAAATAAAAACAACTGCAAAGGTTTTGAAACTTCGTCAAACAACTGTAACTTTCAAGCTATTAGCCTGGCACATTGCCAATGGAAACTTCCAGTAAGCTGTTTAATAAGTGCTAGGCTTCTAATGACGGTAAGCCATGACGTTATGTCAGCATTGTCCAGCTCCGCTGTTGTTGCATCTGCGTTGTTGTCCAGCTACAGCTATTCTAATAATAGCTATAGCCGGACATACCGAAAGCAAGTATATTTTGAGAAACGTGAGAGGTGCGACACTATTAGCCTTAGTGCAAAGCTCATCACATTTGTGATTTGAGCACTCTGGTGTCAGCACATTGACTTTCTTAAACCCGTGAGTTGGTTGTTTCATGACAGGAAGTCAACGCTCATTGGCAATGGGATTTGCCTCCCTTGCCGGCTCTGAGCCGCACTAGTACTGTCCTGGCATGAATATATATATATATATATATATATATATATATATATATTATATATATATATAATGTAGGCTATAGACATACATAGTGGTATAGAAATTCATAGTAATTATCTACTGCAATTACCTCCTGGTAAAAATTATCAAAATCATCATTATTAAAAATAGTAACAAAACAGCATGTTAACCTTAGTAACTATAGGTACCTACAATGACTTTAGTGCATTTTGGGGTTAAGATCTGCAAGATAATATAACATTACAATGTACTACGTGAAAATTTCTTACCTTCGAAACAAACTTAAATGAATTTAGCTTCCTAAACGCATACTCAAAGACAGTTTTAGAATGTATTTTAGTAAACTTCAAACTTGTAACTAAATGTTATCATTTATTCGTTTGCAACTCCATTTTTACCATAATGGATAATGCTGAACATGCCATGGTGAGCAACATAGCTCTTAACAACGTATATAACCAGTACACAAATCGACAAATTTTAATTTCGAGAGAAATTATTGTTGATATAGTGTGGCAGAAAATATTCGCCCTAACAAAAAAATAACGAACAAACTACGTGTTTCCTAGAGTTGGGCAAAAAGAATTTATAACAGAGGCATCCTAACGTATGGGCGCAATGTTCAAATTATATGTTATTTAGCGTGTGCATACGGTATATGATGAGGGTTTGGATTATTAAGACTTGTATAGCTCAATGGTAGCGCCCTTGGTTGTGAAACTTGTGGTTGTAATCTCCGTGAGTACAGATTCACTAGAGTGTGAAATTCCAATTTCATGATTTTACTAGCTCTAGCTGGACATACACACAAACTTTGAAAAATATATATAGAGACTTGTATGTATATAGTTTGAACTACTGTCAATCACTCCAACATGTAAGAAGAAAACCAGTCTAAACAAGCATGCAGTTATGTAAAAATAGTGTTAGAGACTAAATCATTAGATAACATGTATTTTAATTGTAATTTCAACTACCCATAATGCATTAATCCAGTAAATGATAATTAGTTGGTAGTAACATACCTTGGTGGGCTTGCTCTTTGCAAAGTCACATGGTAGGCTAGCAACTGCCACTTCCTTTATGTCAGTCTAAAATTAAGAGTTGGCTCTAATAATATTATATTAATTATTATTTAATATGTTAAATATTATGCTCCGACTATGTTAAAACAAATGGCAACAAAATAAATACATGAATACCACAATGTTCCTGATAGATGGAAAGGTAAGGATTAACAACTGTTCATATATCCATTGTGCAATCATTAACTCTCTACAAGCCATTGGCAGGGTGACATCAGTAAAAATGTAATTATACAATTGTTGCTAAGACACACAAGGTAAGCACCTGCTAGAAAGACAGCCATTAGTGTATGTAAATAATCACAGTGGTGTAAGAGTCACTTACACTCAACAGTACATCTGTGATGCTGATATTATTGGTTGACTGCTTCAAGCATTTATGATACGCCTCATCAGTAAGATGCCTAAAATAAATCGATTTACATGTAGAATAAAGTAGAAACACCGATGGAAAAACTTCAACATGAATATTAAAATATGTACAGCACTAACATGGCGCCAAAGTAAAACTACGACAACCTACAAGTTGATGTTCGACATTTTTTAGATTTTTCAACATTGTTTAAATCTGAATTAAAATTTTGACACAAGTTCTTTGCTGTGGTGGGTGTCAGACGAAATAAGTCATTTGCAGTACAAAAGAAGTATTGATCTAGGGCACGGTTCTGAAGTAGATATTAAGCAGTAGCCTTGGAGACAGTAGAAAGTATTGTGCTGATAGTATTGATAAGTGAGATGGTAGCAAACACCACAGACGCTCCTCTAGCGTATATTACATGTACCTATAACATAAATTTCAGGAAAAGGAAAAAAATCATGTGAAATTGTTGCTTCGTACTCTGTAAAAATTTCATATAATTTAAAGTATAAAGTTGGGCGGCTGTTCAAATTAAACTTGAATGGTAGTTTATCTTGCCGCATTTGTGAAAGAAAAATGCTGTGTTTATAGGGTTATATGATATATACAGTGAAACTCGGATAACTCAAACTTCAAGGGACCGTGCAAAAGTGTTCGAATTATCAGAGTGTTCAAGTTATCAGAGCACTGTCACAAGTCCATGTATTTACTTATTTATTAGTAGATACATGAACATATACAAACTATAATATAAATCAAAAGCACAAATGGCTTGTTTCAAATTAAATGCTTCTAATGTAAAGTTTAAAACGTTTTTATCAAAAATTATAGAGATTTTTCTATCACTTGAGATTGGTTTGTTGTTTGAGGTGATGTTATTGCCAGGACGTTTTTTAGATTGACATTGGCAAAACTTGATCGTTGCTGAAATGCTCAAAGAAAAGACATCTTTTTCTTTTGAGCGTTTTACCCACGATCAATTTTGCCGATCTTTCTTGAAGTTTATGCAAAGATTACCTTACTTTATCTGGGATTCGTTAAGAGCAACACTCCGAGGCAGTTCAATTAAAAGTTTTACGAGGTTTTAAGGTACATTGTATATCACTCACGCTTTTTGAATGGATACTTATAGAATGTACACACGTATTTTGTGTTTAGGTCAAACGATGAAGTTTTTTTTAGCTAAGACAACGTATAGCCTACGTTTAATTTCCAACAATTTTTAAGACGTTTTAAACATTCAACATTTCGATGTTAATTCAACACGGAATCAACGTAGGAAAACTATTCATCACGGGCTAGCCGGGTCACGCACTCAAGCATTTTCGCCACGCAAATACAAAACAAAAACAACATGCTGTTTTTGTTTTGTATGTGCGTGGCGAAAATCCTTGTGCCCGTGACCCGGCTAGCCCGTGCTACTCATCGTATAGCAGTATAAATCAAATTTCACCAAACCTTTAGAACAGTCGTTGACAAAAATATTTTGCCGATGGAGGTAATAACGACGCTTATGAATTACGAAAAGTTGAGGTTTACCTCTATGGCTTGGAATAAAGTGATTTTCTAAAGCGATAGCAACCGTTTCGGTAGCCGTTGGGCAAAAAACAGTTCGTTATAACAGTGTTGAGTTCGAGTTATATAGAGCCATTTATCATTGCGTGGGAACGGACCAAGCAAGTCCAGTCGAGTTAACCATGTGTTCGCTATATCCGAGGGCGAGTTATCCATGTTTCACTGTATATATAAGTTACCGTAAAACCTCTAATTGAATGCCACCTCTATTTGAACCCCCCCTCCCATTGACCGCCACCTTGAGAGAAAGGTTGAAAAATAGAACGCCATGGCATTCAACTAGAGGTTTTACGGTATATATAAATGGTCAAACATGGATAACTCAAACTTCACGGGACCGAGCAAAGGTGTTCGAGTTATCAGAGCCCTGTCACAAGTCCATGTATTAATCTATTTATTAGTAGATACATAAACATATACAAACTATTTATATACAAACCAAAAGCATAAATGGCTTGTTTCAAATTAAATGCTTCTAATGTAAAGTTTAAAATTTTTTTATCAAAAAGTATAGAGATTTTCCTATCACTTGAGATTGGTTTGTTGTTTGAGGTGATGTTATTGCCAGGACGTTTTTTAGATTAAAATTGGCAATTTTGATCGCTGTTGAAATGCTCAGAAAAAAAGACATCTTTTTCTTTTGAGCGTTTTAACCAAGATCAATTTTGCCGATTTTTCTTGAAGTTTATGCGAAGGTTACTTCACTTTGCCTTGCTTCCGAAGGGCCATCGCTAAGCGGATGTTTGGTTAAAAATCAAATTTCACCAAACCTTTAGAAAAGTTGTTGACAAAAATATTTTGCCGATGATGGTAATAACGACGCCTATGAACTACGAAAAGTTGAGATTTACCTCTATGACTTGGAATAAAGTGATTTTCTAAAGCGACAACAACCGTTTCGGTAGCCGTTGGGCAAAAACTGTTCGAGTTAACAAAGTTGAGGTCAACTTGTCTAAAGCGACTTATCATTATGTGGGAACGGACCAAAAACTGTTCGAGTTAACCATGTGTTCGAGCTATCCGAGGGCGAGTTATCCATGTTTGACTGAATAACTTTAACAACATTCTAGCTCGTTGTGATAGATCATCAGATGTGTCGACAAAACAGAGAATAGAGTAGCATGCATATAAAATAGTAGATAATTACTATTTTCTATGCATGTTCTTCGAAGTATTAGGCCGCATTAAACAAAGAGCTACTATTGTTCATAAACACAAAGGCAATTGATGGGTGAAGGTGTTACAGCGTCCATGAACCAATCTGAATGTCATGTATTGGAGTATCGTCGAAAGTATCTTTTATCCTAACCTTGACCTCTGGTTACAGATATATGACGAACAAGTCGAACTGCTTTTGAAAGTACAATGATTTTGTTGTTTCGCCTTATTGTGAATGTACAAAATATTTGTTATTAGTTTTACTTTGCAGAATAGACTTTGCTGTTTAGAAAAAATATGTAAATCGTTGTAACTGAACATCGAAAATGTGCAGTCCCTATCAACTTGCTGTAAAATTACCACAATCATGGTCTATAAAACCAGTGAGATAGATTATAAAAGGAAAAAAGGTGCTGATGCAAACTGATAATACTGCAGTTACGGTACAGGCAACACAGAAAAAGTGTTAAGTGAAGTTGTTTTCCTTTTTCATGGCTAAAGGTGTGAGTTCGGAAAGATCTTGGAATGGATTAGGCAATTTACATGCATTTTGCTGTCGTTATAACATAAAATCCCTATAACGTAAACATTCCTGGAACGGATTATTTACGTTGTAGGAGCATCTACTGTAGGAGGAAAGGAATCGAGCATATAGTAAGGCAAAAGAGAGTAGAGAAAGGTATATAGATAATAGCGAAGGTCAGTATGTCTTTAGATATGGAGCCGGTAGTGGAGAATGTAGTAGAGATAGCATAGCGTTTGCTACAATTGCAATCGTAGTGGCCATGGGATGCAAAGCCGTCTAACTGTTAAATGTTTGTGGGATACGAGGTAATTTATCCCGAAACTGCAAGGATAGGCGGTGAGAAATGAGTTACTATAGCTGTAGAGGTAGCAGTACTTAGTAGGCAAGGAGACAGCCGTTACAGCAGTTACGAAAGGTATGGCAGTTGAAATAGCAGTAGTAAAAGAGGTTTAGGGATAAAAACAGATCTCGCGATATGAGGGATAAATGGAGTAGACCTAAAGACCCCAGTATGGACAGGTATAAGAGAAACAGTCGATACAAGACACACATAGGAATGAAGCAAGGAACAAGGACTGTGGAAGGGATAGAAATTTATTTCTTAAAAGCCAAAACGATAGTGAGGACAGTAGCAGAGACAGAAGCGTAAGATTTTGTGGCTCTACAGAGAGGTATGGTAAAGATCAATGACTAGGCTTGAAAATTGTGTAGTATTTAAAAGTCAATGGAGTGAGTGTTGAGCCTACAGTCTTTACTGTCACCATAGGGGAATTGACTCGATTTACTATTTTCAATAATCAAAACAATTCAAGTCAAAATACACCAATATTTTCCTTTATTATTACTGTGTTGAAGGAAAATTTATCCAGTGATGCAATGCAATCCGTTACTTGATGTGCGCCAAAGCAAAAGTGTCAGTGCAGTTCCCTGTTGCCAGCAGCACACAATGTTTAAAAGATCTCAATATAACTGTGTATGTTTTATTGGTCAATAATTTGTACTACACACTAATATAGTTTAGCTCTATGGTTTGCTTGAGCACTGACAGTAAGTTTATTTATAGGCTTAATAGCATTCGTTCTACCAAAAAGCCTTTATATCAAACTCGCCTATTTTCCTATATATAAAAACAATTATTATGAATAGCAGTGTTTTCAAATCCACCCGAAACTTATTCTCAATAAATTTAGGAATTAGGTTGTAACTTTTCCAAAAATCCATACCTGTTACATGTACAGTACATAGTTTTTCTCTTACTCACAAACAGCATTTCGATTTAGGATGAATGAAATGAAATATTGCAAACAGCAACTTAAACGTATTTTGGTAGTAAAATTCTTTAACACCGGCCCCAATATATTCTGACTACCACATTTTTATACTAGATAACATGTGTCAGTGTGTTGGTCAAACTGCCAAAATGATAGATTTTTTTTTGCAGCCGATTTTACATGTAAAAAAATACAAAACATTCATTTTGCTTCTCAAATGCATTGATTTTAGTGGAGATATTTGCTGATTCTAAAAAGTGTTAAATAAAAGTGATATGGCAAAAACTGTTTTTACAGCAAAAATCTGAGTGTATGGCATCAAAGAATGGTAGACATGACTTGATTTCATCCGAAATAAAATCTGTAGTAAAATACTGTTGTTAATATTTTCTAAACAAACAGTCAATTGACTGAGCAAATGGGGAAGCTAAACTGACAATTGCAAGTTACTGTTATTTTGTAATACAGTAGACGCTACTACAACGTAAATAATCCATTCCAGGAACGCTTACATTATAGGGACTGTACGTAATAAGAACAGTAAAATGCATGTACATTGCCTGATCTATTCCAAGATCTTTTCAAATTCACCCCTTTGGCCATGCAACAAGGAAAATCTTTACTCTTTTAATTGGTGAGCTGTACCATAACTGAAGAATTATTTATTTGCATCAACAACTTTTCTCCTTTTTATGATCAGTCTCACTGGTTTTGTAGACCATGATTGCGGTAATAGGAGCATCTGTATCTTCATAAGTCAATTTTTTGGTAAGAATCGGTAGAGAATTGAGTTTGTTTATTTGGGATAATTGAACCGAGTCATTGATGTTAGGATGGCTAGATAATTAGGTAAAAAGTGAAAAGCGATATTTTGCAATGAGATGTGTATTGAATGAATTCTTACACGGCATATGATGCAAAAGAATTGAGAAATGAATTGTTAATTTTTTAATAAGAAGTGAATCGAGACATTTTTAAAACCATATAAACATTTCTACTTTTAACGTAACTCATATAAATCTAGCAGTTTCCAGCTGGCGAACATGATACAGTAATCACAGACAATCGCCATATGACCGAGCAGCATTTAATTGAAACCCACAATTAGAAATGATTATCCAGATTAATAAACCAGCAACTTCTAACCTTCATATTACTAAGCGCTGCAACGATATCAGACATGGATAAATAGAACATCTGTTGATGTCACAGTGAAGGAATCAAGATTTTACAGGAAAAAGTACTGTAGACAAAAATTTCTAGCGTTCAAATTATTTTAACTAATAACATTTTATTCGTGTAACACCTGAGCGCACCATATTCATAAAGACAATGTCTCGCGTATTATGTGCAATTAGTTTATGCGTAAACATTAAGAGAGAAACAAACATTGAGGACCGCATTTATAAAGGTTTAGTAATACGCGTGATTTTGAATTAGGGTGATGTTAAAAAAAGATTTCTAAATAACATAAAATCATTCTAAAACACTCATAGGTGAGTTTCGGAGGATTTTCAGTTGGATAAAAAAACTGCGTGACCCTGTGCAAAGGCTGAAATTATGCCAGATCGTCATAAAATTGCTCCCAATGGCTTGCATATTAAGTAATATCTCAACAAATCTAAAAAGTGTGTGAGGGTTTGTTGAGATATTACTCAACAAAGTAGTTTTCGAGCCCTAAACCCGAGAACTGCTTTCTCAGATTAATATTTCAAGGTTATACTAAGATGGTACAATTGTAAATCTAGGATAACAGGCTAAGATGGACAAACTACATCGGACTTCTTTAAAGGTTTACTTGCAACAGCATTCACATTACTGTTATTTGGTATCAAAAGATTCACCATATCTTAATCTGCTGCGTTGTAGGTGCAAAATATTTGGAAATGTGATTACAAGCTTTTAAAAGCTAAAAACCGCAGTTCATCGCAGCCATCACAAAACGCCATAGATTAGACTCTCTTTCCAAAACGGCTTATATGGGACGTAGTTGAACACGATATGCTTGTTTGTAGTTTCATGCAACCTAATTCATCGAAATATTTTCGCAAATAAACTTCACGCATTCAATAAAACTATGTCTATTGTCCTTTCGCACCTATTTTATTTTTATTGTAATGCTGACGTTTTGAGCACTGATATCTTAAAACCTAGCCTAAAAATTGGTTTAATTTTTTAGCTTTAGCCCAAAGAAGCGCATATCATCCTCTGATAAACATGAGGAGCCAGTTGGTCACTTGTGATAGTCAAAAAATGCTGAAGAAATTGTTAGCACCGTTTGGCAGAAAGTATGGGTCACATGATCAGATTACAAGGAGATGATTAGACCAAGCTGAAACGAAACTGTAAAGTAATGATAATTTATATTTGATAAGGGCTTTTCGGTAGAACCTGAAGTGTTTGTCATAAACTAGTGCTACGAGAGTTTTATATTGAGCATTTTATTGGCCTTTTATTTTACGTGATAACATCACATGTCAAAACAATAACCACGCCGAATTGAAATTGACATCAAAATAAAATAATTCCAAATTACGGCGTTTTCGTGATGGCTGTGATTAACTGTTCGTTTTTGAGCCTTTAAAAGCTAGTAATCACATTTCCACATATTTTGCACCTACAACACAGCAGAGCAAGTAAGACATGATGAACATTTTGATACCAAATAACTGTAATGTGAATTCTGTTGCAAGTCAATTTTTAAAAATGTGTAAAACCTTCCAGTGACTTTCTTTCCAAGTTTAAAATATTTTCAAGCTAATACAGGTCGAAGTTTTCTCAAGCATGTCTGAATATGACACCTGACGATTTCTTAGATTATAAAATGTGTTTTTTTCTAGCTTTAACACATTTTCGACTAATTTAGACCCTCACGCAATTTTTTAGTTTGTTGAGGTACTACTTAAAATGCATCTGGTAAGTCATTGGGATCAATTTTATGACGATCAGGCTTGTTAGGTAAAAGAATTGTTACACAATTCTTTTACCTACCTGAAAACCTTCCAAAGCTCATCTGTGAGTGTTTTTTGAATGATTTTATGATGTTAAAGTGGTTTTAACCATCACACTCATCCACGCATTTCACTAAACCGAGCGCTTCTTCTTTTGAAAGACAGCGTCTCGCTCATTACGGTCAATTAGGCCTCGTTTGTGCGCAAACACTACGACAGAAGCAAATCATCGAGCACTTTTACACATATCTGTCTAATCTCAACTTGAATGAAAACAAGAACTCGTTCATCAAGCAGCAAATCGTAAATAGTAATTGCTTATATCAACCGCATGTATTGACTAGTCCTACCAGCCTCCAGACTTTGGGCCTTCCATTTTGCGTGGCCGTCCTTGATCGAAGTGAAATTTATACAACGCGACAAGTGTTTGGATCGGCCTTTCGTATACGAAAGCCTACCCCGTTACGCGAAGGTACGCGAAGGCTAAAAGTAAGAATTTACAAAAAAAACTACCGCAATTACGCGATATATACCATATAAAGCGCCTCAAGTCGAGTTTGCACATGTACATTGCGCGTACGGTACACACAGTCAGGTATAATGAAAGTAAGAAGTAATGGGAAGAGACAACTCGTACTCATCAGCTTGTAAATTATTTATTCGCTATGCTCTTTCTACTGTAGCCAACGAAGTGCAGTGCAACCAGTGCGTCGCGTGCTACAACCTGCCCGATCAAATAGACCAGAACAGAAGTTAACTTTTTACAGCCTGCTGGACCTAACACACGGATAATAAACTCTATGATAGGATAATATAGGTATCCTAATCTACAGTCATTGATATTATGTGGTAGTGTGATACTACTCTTTGAAAAATGTTCAAGAAATAGAGAAACTTTGTTCAATTACATCAGTGTTATAAAACCCCATTTTATATCATTGATTACATAATATGATTTATTTAAACTTACGACTCAAGTGTATCATATGAGTGTGATACACTAACTAAACTAACAAACATGTTTAGCAGTATTTATCATACACAAACAGGAGTAATTTAACTCAGCAACAGGTGTTCTATTTTAAGTTAATGTAACTAGTTTGTAAAATCATGATATTTTGAGTGTGTAAGGATGCATGCAAGTAATTTGATAGTGTTCAGTGTATTGACATGGGCCAGCAATTTAAATGTGTAAAAATACTTCAGTGGAACATCCGCTCTCGAACATAATTCATTCCAGGTTGTTCAAAAACCGAGTTGTTCGAGATTCGCAACAACTTTTGCCATTCGATTTATTTTATGCACATTTTAATCCATTTCAAGTCGAGAAAACAACTTCGGTAAAGTATTTTTTAACATTATATACCATAAACTGTACTGTATACTGCATACCATAACTAAAAACAGGTTGATATAGATCGTGTTTAGTTTTGATAAAAGAGTTTTTATCTATGCTGATGAAAAAAGAAAACAAAAAGTAAACATTTCGTATGTTTTGCTTTTCAAAAATGTCGAAAACATGAACGGTCAAATTGCAATACCAAAAATTGCAGAAATTGGTAATGAAACAGCAAAAATTGCAACAGATCGGTTACATCAAAAATTGTATGAAAAAGAAAATATTAACAGCAATGGTACGTTCAATTCACATCTCTGAAGGAAAATCTTCCTCCAAAACAATTTAGGATAACTCAACTGTAGGAGTTGTCTCCCTAACAATTCCCTTCGGTAGAGGATATGTCGCCCCAGATGGTTTCTTCCTTTTTGGTAAATAGTTTATCAAGCATAACTCACTTCTTCTTTTGTTAAATAACGTTTCCATGCTGTTTTCGGAGCTGTTCCAAACGTTTAATTTCAAACGCACTCCCTGGGTTGATCGAGAACCGAAATTATGTTCGAGATCCGAGACAAACAAATCTCAAACCTTTTGACACAGGTCAAATGAATAATCTGGTTCAAACTTATTTAAAATTATATCATTAGCATTTTATAAAGAATTAATAAACTGCAACACAGAATTATTATGTAGAAATTGTTGATGGAAGAATATAATTATGGAGTCTTCACATAGTGAGTGATCTGTTACCCACAGCAAGCAGTCACTACATTTAATGCCTTGGTCAATTGTGTGGTACCATCTTGGAGGGAGGTAATGAATATGCCATGAAAGATTGTTTCAGTCTGTGTTTAGATGTAGTTGTTGCTAGAAGTACTGTACAGGCTTAAAGATTTATTTGCAACAAAGTTGTGAGCTCCCAATCAGCTTGGTGTAAAATTTCCGCCACAGTGGTCTATAAAACCAGTGAGAATGATCAGCAAAAGAGAAAAAAGATTGTGATGCAAACCAAAAATACTGCAGTTACCGTACATGCCCACAAATTAAAAAAATTATATTAAGTTTTTCCTCTTTGTATGGCCAAAGAGATGTGTTTGAAAAGATCTTCGCGAAGACAATTTACATGTATATTACTGTCTTTATATCATAAAATCCCGTGACAGAAATGTTTTGGAACGGATTATTTATTGTGCAGAAACTCCTTTTGTAGTAACAATATTTCATTTTTCATCATTTATACCAATGTTAGTAGGATGAAAGACCAGTTTTGGAAACAAAAACACACATGAATTAAGCTCGCTGTTATGATGCATTGATGTACCTTTTTCACAAAAGACCACCATGAATGACTAATATTAATGCTAAAACTAGCCAATGCATGAACGTGAGCCAAATAAGCTTTTTTAGGCCAATAAGTTTGGTGCCCATATATACCGCAAGCACCACTGGCAGAATTGCAGGGCTATCAAAGGTGAAATGGTAACATATGCGCCGAGTATCGCAGGTAGTTGCCAGAGGTCCACACCAGAGTTCAGTGCTATTCAACTTGTGCAATGAGCCGCAGGCCAAACCTTCCCAAAATGCACTGTACAGGTGCAGGTCAGCACTTTTGAAACGGCATGGCCAGCGGCCATTTTTTGTGAGAACATCAGCTATGCAGCTTGTGTGAACATTAGTCCTTAAGTCTTGCACCACAAATGTTTTGCTGCATGAGATTACTGTATTAGTATATAATTGGCGTTTCTATTATGGGTTTATCTTTGTTTCACTTGTTACCAAGAATATAGCAACATTTCATAATCTTTTTGCTTTTGGGTGTTAGCCATAGCAAGCTTTGCGTTAATTACGGTAGGGCAGTTGAAATTGAGACATACAGAAAGCAAGTTGTGCTGCATAGTGTTATATGTTACTTTTAACCAGCATGAGTGTTTTATAAACTTCCACTCTTTTTAACATACTGGTGCGAGAGCAATTGGGAACTTTATTGTAAGTAAACACATAGTGTAAAACAGCTTATTTTTTTCTCCTGATTGTGGTGTAATCATGACAGTTTGGTTTCTTTTAATAATCAAGATACGTTATTGTCAGTTTTAACATGAATTTTTGTATGTTTTCATTTATAGATTGTTATAACTAACTTTTATTACTTTTCTTACTTTATTGATTACAGACTACAGTTTCATAAATATAAGGACTGTTGCTAACAATGTCAGCTCTAATCCAGTACAGTACTAATAAAGTTTGGCAGACATGGAGCCTGGCTTAGAAGAAGAGATTAGCTCATTAAAGAAGGCAAGATCTCGAAGCAAAGCTGACATCACTTCTACAGTAAAGAAGATAGAAAACTCTATCAGAGAAGAAGAACTTATCAGTATGTACAAATAAGTTGGTAGACCATCTCAATGAACAAGGGTCAGAGTTGTCAGCCAAACATGTAATGTATACAGAACTGGTCAACACTGATACTACATATGACAAGCATAAGATGGTGGGAGGCAAGGACTTAGATGAATACTTAGAGGAGACAGAGGAGGTCTATACGTCTATCACAGCTAAAGTGAGGGAGTTCCGAAAAGA
Source organism: Watersipora subatra (assembly GCF_963576615.1). NCBI lineage: Eukaryota > Metazoa > Bryozoa > Gymnolaemata > Cheilostomatida > Watersiporidae > Watersipora > Watersipora subatra. Next base: position 48,820,453 of record NC_088715.1, on the reverse strand, counting down.
CAAATTGATGAACCAAGGAGCTCAGCTGATGGAAAATATTGACACCTATGTGAGTGAGCTAATTAGCACTATTGAGTCAAATACTTTTGTGTTAAATGATTTTGAAGCTGATGCTACAAAAAGAGACAGCTGTTTCGCACAGAGCAAATTTTTGTTAGCTCAATTATCTAAATTTTATTTTTCTGTCTCTCTAGTTAATGACATAAAGATTAGGGTGAATAGATTGCAACATAGTATTGTAAAAGCTAGTAAGATGCCAGTAATTCAGCCCTGTTCTAATGACATACGAAACCAAGCAAACACCTTTTACAAACCTAATGGTACTTTACTTGTGACTGACCCTACAAATTCTAAAACTGTTTTGTTCATACCTCTTTCTGTTCCTTCCAATCCATATCATTCCAATACTAGTGACGTCCGTTCACGCGAATCTTGGAATACTAGAGTGTCTACGTTAATACCGACCAGTGACAGTACACGTCTTGACACGTCAATAGTAGCCACATACACTGATGACGCTCAGGAGCATGCTCATAACGCCACCCTTACTAGGAATGTAGATCCCACCTCTGGTTCGAATTCTTACAGAACTAGATTTTTAAAAACTTCGCCCCCTATTTTTGATGGTGATAGGAGGAAGTGGGCAGAATTCAGAGCTATATTTGGAAGAGATACGGACAGCAGGAGTATTCAAGTGATGAGGAGAGAGTTTGGGCCCTTAAAGAGAATTTGAGAGGTAGACCAGTGGAATGTGTTCGAGCTATAATAGTCACACAGCCCAATGTTTATGCTAGGATGTGGGAATGTTTGGAGAGTGTTTACTGTGACGTAATCTTATCAGTCCAGTCAGTCTATAGTGAACTAAGCAAGCTCCCTAGAGTGAAAGAGGATGATTTTAGAGGACTCATACAGTTTGTGAATGAAATTGAGTTGTGTTATAGCCAATTGGGAGAAGTAAGGCAGTTGAAGGCTATTACAATTGCCTACATAGACAACATGACGGATCTTCTTCATATTCAAACAAGAAGACAATGGATGCACGCTTACAGTAAACTTTCTATTGAGGATCAGGTTCAACCATTCTCAAGTTTCATGTCGTTTCTAGAACAAGAAAGATCTGTGGCTATGCGCTTAGCTGAGCGACAATCAACTCAAAAAGCAGATGGTAATGTTAGGAAGACAGTGTTTTACTCAAGTATTAATGCTGGATCAAGCGATCATGCATCGCAACCTAGCAATTGTGTTATTTACACTAAAATGGGTGAAACATAAAACCGAAGATTGTAGAATATTTTTGATTATGCCTTTAGATGAGAGAATTGAAAAACTTAGGAAAAACAAATCTTGTCTTGTTTGCCTTGGCAGTCATATGCGTGATCAATGTAAAAAAGACAGATGTATGTAGATTTTGTGGAAATAAGCATCATGAACTAATTTGCTCTACAAATCCAGAAAAAAACAAGCATGGTGATTCAAAATCTACCACCACAAGAGGCTACTATTCAAATCAATACAGTAGTGTAGCTTTGCTACCTATTATGGCCGTTGAAGCCCCTGGAGCATCATCTCGCAAAACTTCTCTATTTTTTGATGGTGGGTCCAACAGATCTTACATAACTCATAAAGTTGCAAAGAGATTGAAGGCAAGGCGGCTCTCTAACATGAAATTGGAAGTTACATCCATGGGAAATATTGAAAACCAATACCAGACATGGAAGTATGAAGTTTCCTTGCTCAGTTCGAAGGGAGAGATTGTGAAAATAATCGCTTTCGGCATGAGCGACATCACTGGAGATATATTTAAGTTAGACACGCAAACTATACAAAAGCTATTCCCCTATTACAACTCAGTTGCACTATCGAGACAGGAAATTGAGATAGTAGACATTTTACTAGGAAAAGATTATTTTGGATTCCATCCTAGGAGAGAGGTCGCTAAAGCAGGAACTAACCTAAGCATTATGGAAGGTGAGTTTGAGATGTGTCTCCAGGGTGCACATCCTTTGCTCAGGGAGAAGACCAGTCTCAACACTTTGCTTGGTGTAGTTAGTGGTAGAGGAAATAGCGTGCAAAGCTTTTTTGAGTTTACGTCTACTGCTTCTCATATGCTGTTCGAAAAACCATCCACAACAGTGTGATGCAAAATGGAAATATTTATTGAAGGTGAAGAGTTGGGCACAGAAGTGAATCCAAAGTGTGGTAATTGTAAATGTTTCAAGTGCCCAGGCTCTGGCCACACTTACTCTTTTCAAGAAGAACAAGAATTAAGCTTGATAAGAGAAAATCTCCGCTATAATAAAGACAACCTCAGGTAGAAAACTAAATATCCTTGGATTGTTGACCCATCTGGCTTGCCAAACAACTAACAAGCAGCAAAAGCCATTCTTGCAAATACAGAGTGTAATCTAAAGAAAGATCCTACCTAGTCCAAGGTATATCAAGAGCAAATACAAGATATGGTATTGTCAAGAAGCTTACTCAAGAGGAAATACAGCAGTGGAAAGGTCCTGTATTCTACTTGTCTCATTTGGCCGTGAAGAATCCCAAGGCCAGTTCCACACCGCTCCGAATTGTGTTTAACTCTAGCCAGGCTTTTCATAGTGTTTCACTCAATTCTGCTTTAGTGAAAGGACCTGATTGTCATATGAACAACTTGTTGGAAGTTTTGTTTAAATGGAGAGAGAATGAGGTGTCAGTTGCTGGGGACATGGGAAATATGTATAATTCAATTTTTTTAGAGCCTATAAAAATGCACTGCCACAGGTTTTTATGGAGGAATATGGACGCAAGCTGAAATGCAGACATATACGTAATATCTAGTGATGATTTGACCAATACAATTCTAACTTTCGACTGTTTATTGTTAGGAAGATCAATGGCAAGAAATGCAGGTAATTGGAAAGATGTTCAGACTACAAAGCAAACCCTTCAGCTTATAGAACATGTGTCTCAGACTTTCTGGAAGCATTGGAGTGATTTGTATGTTCCTACAATGGTCTTCCAGTCTAAATGGCAGAAAGGTAGTAGAGACTTCAGGGAAGGAGATGTGGTAGTAGTTGCAGATAGTACCTCCCTTAAAAGAAGGTAATATGTGGCTCGGGTGAAGACTGCTTTTTGTGGACGAGATGGAAAGGTGAGGAAGGTAGAGTTGACTTATAAGAATTTCAGAGTTGGTGAGAAGGTCATTGAGTTCAAAGGAGTGGGTAGTGTAACAATAACGAGAGGTGTACACCGGATAGCCTTGCTGGTTCCCATAGATGAGTCGTAGAAGTATCGTTAGCTAAGTGTATAAGTCCCAACATTAAGTACTGATGTGTAGTTATCCCTAACGTTTGCATGTGATTAACCCTTTTTCCCTCGAACTAGACTGGACGAACTTGTATTTATTGCATACTTGACTAACATGTCTGACATGGGCTTTAATTCCATTAATTCAGGTTTCAGGTCAAGGGGTTTGCAACTGGCATCTTACTACCTGAATTTTTGCTATATCTTGGTAAAGTCTAGCCCTCTAGTGTATTAGTCTAGTGTATTAGTATATAATTGGCGTTGCTATTATGGTTTATCTTTGTTTCACTTGTTACCAAGAATATAGCAACATTTCGTAATCTTTTAGCTTTTGGGTGTTAGCCATAGCAAGCTTTGCGTTAATTATGGTAGGGCAGTTGAAATTGAGACATACAGAAAGCAAGTTGTGATGCATAGTGTTATATGTTACTTTTAACTAGCATGAGTGTTTTACAAACTTCCACTCTTTTAATATACTGGTGCGAGAGCAATTGGGAATTTTATTGTAAGTAAACACATGGTGTAAAACAGCTCATTTTTTCTCCTGATTGTGGTGTAATCATGACAGTTTAGTTTCTTTTAATAATCAAGATAAGCTATTGTCAGTTTTAACATGAATGTTTGTATGTTTTCATTTATAGATTGTTATAACTAACTTTTATTACTTTTCTTGCTTTATTGATTACAGAGTACAGTTTCATAAATATAAGGACTGTTGCTTACCATCTCAGCTCTAATCCAGTACAATTACCTCCAGGGCCTCGAAGCCGATATCCGAAACGTGGCCAACTCTTATCATAACATTTAATGCCTAATACGATTTTTTATGTTATAACCTTACAATGATACTAAGTAATAAAAGTTCATAGTAAAATAATATCATCTCTAGTAATACTTGAAGACTAGTGTTGTGATCTACAGTCTACAGTTAGGAGTGTGATAAGCTAGGTTACCACTTTGTGACATCAATGCTTTACGTACTCAGGCAAGGTAGAAGCAGATAACGCAAATACCACACAGAGTCTGTGATGTATGTATACGTACCGCATTAGTGTGTGAGTGGTGGTTATAGAATTACATCAAGACTGCACTAGCACTAAATTCTTCCTTCACACAAACTGGAAGATATAAAATTGTCTAACAACATTTGCTATTTATAAAGGTCATGAACTTTTGCTTTGCTTTCATGTATAAGAATTTTTAACAAATGTTTTAGATCTTCCAGCTAAAAACTGAACAGATTCAATATGTTAATATGTTAATATTATGTTAATATGTTACATAGAGTGAGTAGTATACGGTGGTGAGTAGGTGATCGAATAGGCGTCACCAATCAGCCAGAATTTAGTATTTCGATGATTGACCAATCAGTGTGAAGCAAGCTTCTGGCTGCGTGAATCTTTTGTTTAGATCTGCAATTGGCTAAAGATTTCGAATTTTGCTGTTCTTTTTCTGGAAGATCTTCAGAGCATTGCTTACCTTTTCTGATTGATCAATTCTAAAACAAACCGACTTTCGCTTTTATCCGGTTGGCTCATTCAGAAAATTCACTCTTCATATTCATATTTCCGTTTAGGATCTACTCTGATTTAGCAGGTGCTTTTGGGAAATATTTTGCAAACATTTCAAGTTTTTCTGTTGATTTTTATGGCTGAAAATGTGGGTAAACCCTAGTATCTAGTTGAACTTACACCAAAAACTTATCAAAACATTTATGATATACTGTATATGCATTCATTTCATGAGCTGCCTGTTAACTTTTTCAACATAAGTACAACTCAGAACTTGTTGGCCCAGCGCTTTGATAAAAATCAATCAAGCGTGATACTGGTATACAAAGAAGCTACTGGAGTCGCCGCTATGAATGCAAAGTCAACATCATGTGAGCCATTAGGAAATAAGCAAGGTAGAAATAATATTTCCCCCACATCACTTAGCTTTGTAAACTAGTTTCAGTTGCACTAACACTACTAGAGGGAGCGGATAATTGCATGTGGAGGTCAGCATATTTACACTGTTTACTTCAAAGGTTTTACAGAACAGTAAGTACATATTTATGATGATCTTAGAAAGTTTGTGGATGGGACATGATTCATGCTATATTTGGACATGCTATTATAAAATCTGACAAACAGGAACTATTGTCAATCTTACACATACCTTCGTTTAGCGATTATCGAAGTTCATCTTTAGTAAGGTGAATGACGAGACTCTGTGTTTATCTCCTCTTCATTTTGGTTTTTCTTGCTGACTGTTTTGTGTCTGTCTATTGAAATACGACTATTTAGTGTTTGCCCTTAAAATACTGTTCTTTCCATTGCTAAACTAATACAAGATAAACACATTGCTGAGCATTCAGCGTAGTTCGCTATGATTTAAAAAGCCAAACAACAAATAAATCATTGATCTTAGATTACCTCATTTAGAACCTCAAAGCAGCAAAGTCAGTAGGAACGTTATAAATTTGACATGAAACCTCAAAACATTTGCTCACCATACCTACTTTTCATGCAGCCAAAGTGTCAGAGACTGATTATTGTTTCAAATTGAAAATAATCTGCTGCTTAAAATCAATTTTGTGTAAATTCAAAACTTAGAGCTCTGTTTCCTGTTACTTTTTTTCCATCAACTTCTATTTACAATAGTGAAGATATTCTGGCCGGCTTAAAAACACAGCCTGCTGTGTTTATATAGAGATATATCTTCAAAAAAATGCTAGGTCTGCTGCAGCTAGCTGGTTTTGTATAAAAAACGTAGCGTGGATGTTTTGCTTGATTTTCCGTACATGACTAAATACATGTTTTGGGAATTCCATTTTCCAATAAGTTAAACCAAAAATTCCATTTTTCAAAAGCTTCATTTGGGATTTTTACATCGTATTGCACAGCCTAATAATAGCAGTGAGCATTTAGTGCCACAGCGCTTATTCTATCTAGTGAGTATAAGGTCTTAGGAGGACAGCTGCAAGCATGAATGCAGCCAAGGATAAAAAACTAGGTCATGTCATGCAATTTCTGTAATACCTTCAAGTAGAAAACGTTCAAGAAGTTGGTGTATTATAATATATGTTTAGTTAGTAGTAAAAGGCAGTACTAGCCACACCAAAGGCCTAAAAACCAAATCTGTAGTGCATTCCTATAGTTATATAGTCCTAGTATTTTTCCATAAGTCCAAACATGAAGTAGTTACTACTGTATAGAGTGGTTAAATGCGTAATATCAGACATACTTTGAAGTTTGACATCCTTTGAAGTGCTCAAAAGACCAGGTCAATTTATAGCATTATGATGACCTTGACCTTGACATGGTGGCATGAATGTTGCTATAACTTACTACCAATTTGTTCTAGAGCTTTAAATAAATGCGCATCAGAAAGCTGAGAAATTTATCTACAAGCTGATATATTGTACTTACAGTAAACATACATGTATATGCGGATCCCAGGCCTGTATTCATTGGTTGCAAGTTGGGGCAGCTAATGTTAGGCGACTAGTTGTAAACACCTGGGGGTGTGGAAGGGGCGGTGTAAGCTTCCAACAGGTTTCTCTCATGTAGGGTCTCATGTGAAAGTCGTTAACAAGAATATTTTGCCACTGAAGATAATAATGACGCCTAAGAACTACTAAAAGTTGATGTTTGTCTCCATGGCTTGAAATAAAGTGATATTCTACAGCGATAAAAACTGTCTCTATAGCCATTGGGCAAATAACTGTACGAGTAAATGATGTTGAGGTCAAGTTATCTGAAGCAATTTATCATTGCGTGGAGACGGACCAAACAAATCCGTTTGTGTTCGAGATGAAATGTTACATTTTATCTGAGGGCGAGTTATCCGAGTTTGACTGTACCTAGCCGAGGAAAATTCCTAAAAAGTTGGGGCGGCTCAGCCGGCCAACCACCCCAAGGAATACGGGCCTGGCAGATCGTATATGCTAAGTTGCAATATGTTTGTGATAAAGAAACTATTTTAAATACTACACTTTAATACACTTTTTTATTACATAAACACATATAACCATGTTGTATGAAACCTCCTTACACAGATTTAATATATATGTCCAAAACTTGCATGCAGCAGGTCTATGCTTGCATATAAGTTTACAAAATGATGGGTTAGTGAGATAAACACTAGACTTGCTATTATTGTTTTATTTACAGCGTACAATCAAGTGGCTAGTCAATCCTACAGCAAAATAGTTATACCAGAGCAATTTGTAAATACGTGTACATGTCTCGTTTCAATGTTGTATTAGCTGGCATAGTGTTTTTAGCAGGCATCTTTGAAAAAGATGTCTATTTTTGTCAACTGATAGCATCCTTGTAGCACAGTTGTTGACATCCTTGTGGCTATTTGATAAAGATTAAAAATAATGAACTACTTAGTAAGGTGATGGCACATTTTTAAGAGTCATCATTAAGCATACATTTAGCTGTTGGATTCTCTCTGAAATTGTCCCAAATTATAGCATATTTGCTATAGTTTGCTAGTTTGCTATAGTTTGCTCGGGCAAGGTAAAAGCAGATTACACAAATACCACATAAAGTCTGTGATGTATGTATATGTCCCTGTATTAGTCCTCGAGTGGTGGTTATAGAGTTACATCAAGATTGCACTAGCACTAAATTCTTCCTACACACAAACTGGAAGATATAAAATTGTCTAACATTTGCTATTATTAAAGGTCATGAACTCTTGCTTTGCTTTCATGTATAACAATTTTTGGTTAATGTTTTAGATCTTCCAGCTGAAAACTGAAGAGATTTAATATAGTTGTATAGTGTGAGTAGTATACAGTGGTCAGTAGGTGATCGAATAGCCGCCACCAATCAGCCAGAATTTAGTATTTCGATGATTGACCAATCTGTGTGAAGCAAGCTCCTGGCTGCGTGAACCTTTTGTTGAGATCTGCAATTGGCTAAAGGTTTCAATATTTCCTGCTCTTTTTCTGGAGGATCTTCAGAGCATTGCTTACCTTTTCTGATTGATCAATTCTAAAACAAACCGACTTTCACTTTTATCCGGTTGGCTCATTCAGAAAATTCACTTTTTTTATTCATATTGCCGTTTAGAATCTACTCTAATTTGGCAGGTGTTTTTGGTAAATATTTTGCAAACATTACGAGTTTTTCTGTTGATTTTTATGGCTGAAAATGTGGGTAAACCCTAGTATCTAGTTGAACTTACACCAAAACATTATTGAAACATTTATGATATGCTGTATATTCATTCATTTCATGAGCTGCCTGCTAACTTTTTCAAGATAGGTACAACTCGGAACTTGTTGGTCGAGCGCTTTGATAAAAATCAATCAAGCGTGATACTGGTACACAAAGGAGCTACTGGAGTCGCCGCTATAAATGCAAAGTCAACCTTATGTGAGCCATTAGGAAATAAAGTTTTCCACCTCGTCATTTAGCCTTGTAAAATATTTTCAGATACACTATCACCACTAGGGGGAGCGGATAGGCACAGCTGAGCTTAGCATAATTACACTGTTTACTTCAAAAGTTACACAAAACAGTAAGTACATATTTATGTTGAGTTTAGAAAGTTTGTAAATGAAACATGCTATATTTGGACATACTATTATAAACTCTGACAAACAGGAACTTTCCTATCTGACACATATTTTAGCTTAGTGATTATCAAAGTCCATCTTTAGTAAGGTGAATGACAAGACTCTGTGTTTATCTTCTCTTCATTTTGGCTTTTCTTGCTGACTGTTTTGTGTCTGTCCATTGAAATATGACTATTCAGTGTTTGCCCTTTAAAATACTGCTTTTTTTATTGCTAAACTAATACAAGAGAAACACATTAAAATGCGGTCACCGTAGTTCGCTGTGATTTAGAAAGCCAAAAAGCAAATCAATCATTGATCTTAGATTGCCTCATTTAGAAACACAAGGTAGCAAGGTCAGTAGGAACGTTATAAATTTGACATGAAACCTCAAAACATTTGCCCACCATACCTACTTTTCATGCAGCAAAAGTGTCAGAGACTGATTATGGTTTCAAATTGGAAATAAACTGCTACTTAAAGTCAGTTTTGTGTAACTTACGACCTTATACTTCTGTTTCCTGTTACTGATATTTTTCTATCAACTTCTATTTACAATAGTGAAGATATTCTGGCCGGCTAAAAAACACAGCCTGATGTTGTTCAGTGCATCAGTCTTCAAATGTTAACCACTATTAGACTTGTTCTTTAGAGATACGTCTCCAAAAAATGCTAGGTCTGCTGCAGCTAGCTAGTTTTGTATAAAAACGTGGCGTGGATGTTTCGCTTGATTTATCGTACATGACTAAATACATGTTTTGGGAATTCAATTTTCCAATAAGTTAAACCAAAAATTCCATTTTCCAAAAGCTTAATTTGGGATTTTTACATCGTATTGCACAGCCTAATAGTAGCAGTGAACATTTAGTGCCACAGCGCTTATCTTATCTAGTGAGTATAAGGAGGACAGCTGCAAGCATGAATGCAGTCAAGGATAAAAAACTAGGTCATGTCATGCAATCTCTGTAATACCTTCAAGTATAAAACGCTCAAGAAGTTGGTGCATTATAATATATGTTTAGTTAGTCGTAAAAGGCAGTACTAGCCACACCAAAGACCTAAAAACCAAATCTGTAGTGTATTCCTATAGTTATATAGTCCTAGTACTTTTCCATAAGTCTAAACATGATGATGTTACTACTGTATAGAGTTGTTAAATGCGTAATATCAGACATACTTTAAGTTTGACATCCTTTGAAGTGATCAAAAGACCAGGTCAATTTATAACATTATGATGATCTTGACCTTGACATGGTTGCATGAATGTTGCTATAACTTACTACCAATTTGTTCTAGATCTTTAAATAAATGCGCTTTAGAAAGCTGAGAAATTTATTTACAAGCTGATATAGTTTACTTGCAGTAAACATATATGCAGATCCCAGGCCTGTATTCACTGGTTGCAAGTTGGGGCAGCTAATGTTAGGCGACTAGTTGTAAACACCTGGGGGTGTGGAGGAGGCGCTGGAAACCCCCCAACAGGTTTCTCTCATGTAGGGCCTCCCATGTGAAGTTTTTTAAAAATTTATCGTTAAGTATCAACATTTTTCTATTTTTTGAGATATGTTTTGTTTTAGGCGATGTGACTGCTGGGACGTTTTTAGATTAAATTAGGCAAAATTTGACTGCAGTTAAAACACTAAAAAGAAGACATATTTTTCTTTTGAGCTTTTTCACAAAAATCAATTTTGCCGATTTTATTATAAGTTCATCCGAAGGTTTCCACGCTTTCGATGGGACATGGCCAAGCGGATGTTTGGTAAAACTTGACCTTTTGCAACCCTTTGTAAAAGTCGTTAACAAGAATCTTTTGCCACTGATGATAATAATGACGCCTAAGAACTACTAAAAGTTGATGTTTGTCTCTATGGCTTGAAATAAAGTGATATTCTACAGCGATAAAAACTGTCTCTATAGCCATTGGGCAAATAACTGTTCGAGTAAATGATGTTAAGGTCGGGTTATCTGAAGCAATTTATCATTGCGTGGGAACGGACCAAACAAATCCGTTTGTGTTTGAGATGAAATGTTACATTTTATCTGAGGGCGAGTTATCCGAGTTTGACTGTACCTAGCCGAGGAAAATTCCTAAAAAGTTGGGGCGGCTCAGCCGGCCAACCGCCCCAGGGAATACGGGCTTGGCAGATCTTATATGCTAAGTTGCAATATGTTTGTGATAAAGAAACTATTTTAAATACTACATTTTAATGCACTTTTTTATTATATTAACACATATAACCATGTTGTATAAAACCTCCTTACACAGATTTAATATATATGCCCAAAACTTGCATGCAACAGGTCTATGCTTGCATATAAGTTTACAGAATGATGGGTTAGTGAGATAAACACTGGACTTGCTATTATGGTTTTATTAACTGCAGACGATCAAGTGGCTATTCAATCTTGCAGCAAAAATGGGTATACCAGAGCACTTTGTAAATACATGTACATGCCTCGTTTCAATGTTGTATTAGCTGGCATAGTGTTTTTGGCAGACATCTTTGAAAAAAAGATGCCCATTTTCGTCAACTGATGGCGTGCTCGTAGCACAGTTGTTGACATCCTTGTGGCTATTTGATAGATATTAAAGATAATGAACTACTTAGTAAGTTGATGGCACATTTTTTGAAAGTCATCATTGAGCATACATTTAGCTGTTGGATTCTCTCTGAAATTGTCCCAAATTGTAGCGTATTCGCTATAGTTTACTAAAGTTTTATTAACGTTTACAACAAAGACCAGTCTTTGTTGTAAACGTTAGTAAAATTTAAGAATAAAATAAATTGAAAATAAAATCCATAAGAACAAATAAAGCTGACTGATACAAAAATAGAAATAAAACTGACTGAGCGCACAAATAACGATATGTTTAGTCGCTGTTGTTGCCTAAGTTCTCAAGTTCTACTAAAGTTTACCGCAGAGACTGGTCGCTAGTCGAACGTTGTAATCTTATTTTTTCTACATAGATTTTTGCGTGAATTTCAATATGATTACCATTGGAGCGACCGACATAACATCGCAACCAAGTCGCATAGACGGAAAAGAACAACTCCCTATAAGTGCAGCTGATGCATCGGGTGCAGTACGTCTTGTGATAAGCTGTTGTGTTGCTCGCCCGCTCGACGGGGGAACAACTCCGCAAAAACAACAGTTTGTCAAGACAGGCTAACTCGGGCAAGGTAAAGCAGATTACACAAATACCACACAGAGTCTGTGATGTATATGTATATGTATATGTATATATATATATATATATATATATATATATATATATATATATATATATATATATATGTCCCGCATTAGTCCGTGAATGATGGTTATAGAATTAGATTAAGATTGCACTAGCACTGAATTGTTCCTTCACACAAACTAGAAGATATAAAATTGTCTAACAACATTTGCTATTTATTAAGGTCATGAACTCTTGCTTTGCTTTTATGTATAAGAACTTTTGGTTAATGGTTTAGATCTTCCAGCTGAAAAATGAACAGATTTAATATAGTTGTATAGTGTGGGCAGAATAGGGTGGTCGGTAGGTGATCGAATAGGCTTCACCAATGAGCCAGAATTTATTAATTCGATGATTGACCAATCAGTGTGAAACAAGCTGCTGGCTACGTAAATCTTTTGTTTAGATCTGCAATTGGCTAAAGGTTTCAATATTTGCTGCTCTTTTTCTGGAGGATCTTCAGAGCATTGCTTACCTTTTCTGATCGATCAATTCTAAAACAAACTGACGTTCACTTTTATCCGGTTGGCTCATTCAGAAAATTCACTTTTCTTATTCATATTGCCCTTTAGAATCTACTCTAATTTGGCAGGTGTTTTTGGGAAATATTTTGCAAACATCACGAGTTTATCTGTTGGTTTTTATGGCTAAAAATGTGGGTAAACCCTAGTATCTAGTTGAACTTACACCAAAAACTTATCGAAACATTTGGGGTATACTGTATATGCATTCATTTCATGAGCCGCCTGTTAACTTTTTTGAGTTAGGTACAACTCGGAACTTGTTGGACAGTGCCAATAAGTCGAGCGCTTTGATAAAAATCAATCAAGCGTGATACTGGTATACAAAGGAGCTACTGGAGTCGCGGCTATAAATGCAAAGTCAACCTTATGTGAGCCATTAGGAAATAAAATTTTCCACTTCGTCATTTAGCCTTGTAAACTATTTTCAGATACACTATCACCACTAGGGGGTGCGAATCTGCACAGCTGAGGTCAGCATAATTACACTGTTTACTTCAAAAGTTACACAGAACAGTAAGTACATATTTATGTTGAGTTTAGAAAAAGTTTGTAGACGGCACATGGACCAAGCTATATTTGGACATATTATTACAAATTATGACAAACATGAACTATTGTCAATCTGACACATATTTTAGTTTAGTGATTATCAAAGTCCATCGTTAGTAATGGTGAATCAAAAAACTCTTTGTTTACCTCTTCTTCATTTTGGTTTCTACCGCTGACTGTTTTGTGTCTGTCCATTGAAATATGACTATTTCGTGTTTGCCTTGCTTTTTCTATTGCTAAACTAATACAAGATAAACACATTGCTGAGCATTCAGCGTAGTTCGCTATGATTTAAAAAGCCAAACAAAAAATAAATCATGGATCTTAGATTACCTCATTTAGAACCTCAAAGTAGCAAAGTCAATAGGAACGTTATAAATTTGACATGAAACCTCAAAACATTTGCCCACCACACCTACTTTTCATGCAGCAAAAGTGTCAGAGACTGATTATTGTTTCAAATTGGAAATAAACTGCTGCTTAAAATCAATTTTGTGTAAACTTCGTCATAAAATCGTCATATTAGAAATGCAGGCAAGTTTGGTGTGTGGTTGGCTCATTGGGCATTTTTTGCTAAACTCATTATAGCTAATACACCGACTGAGCAGCGTGGCAAAACAAATTAAGATAATAAGTTTTTTGGAAAAGCCTAGACAAATTAGGAAGATGATAATCATACCTGCCAACTCTTACGCATTGGGCGTGAGACTCACGCAATCACCCCAAAGAAAAAATGAAAATGCGTGAGAAATGCGTGAGATTTTTGCCCCAATTTCCACAATTTTATATATACTATCATTGGTACATCAATTGCCCCAAAACGAAATCTCACGCATTGCCCCACTCTTGGGTTGGCAGGCCTGATGATGATATTAGTTTAGTCATTGAATTTGTAACTGATGAGCATACCTGCCAACTCTCACGCATTGGGCGTGAGACTCACGCAATCACCCCAAAGAAAAAATGAAAATACGTGAGAAATGCGTGAGATTTTTGCCCCAATTTCCACAATTTTATATATACTATAATTGATACATCAATTGCCTCAAAACCAAATCTCACGCATTGCCCCACTCTTGGGTTGGCAGGTCTGCTGATGAGGATGACAGTCTGGTAGGGAAAGTCATAAAATTGAATAATAATAATTGTGGTGATGAGTTTTATTACCAACCAAAAGCAATAACACCCGGAGCCATGGCCACCGCGTGCTATAAATACTTGAATTCTAATATTGGTACCACATAGGTCACTGCGGCAGGGACCTTGAGGTCATTGATAGTCCAGGAAACAAATGGCAGCAAGCGATCAAATTGCATTGTTGATCTCGCCTACACATTTCTACCTGCGGTTGACAAATAAAAACTACCGTTCTTTTCGGACTATTAGCCGCTACTTTTTTCTGATGATTTGAGCCATGCGGCTTATATAAGAGTGCGGTTAATCTGTGACTTTTTCTTTCACCGCTAGGGTGCACTAACAGGAATCTCCAATTAGTGCGCTTCTAGCGGTGAAAGAAAATACCAAACAATGCCTCACGGTACTGTCCCGTTAGGCACTAAGTTAAAAAGCGTCGGATAATACGAAACTGTGTCATTCTGCACTGTTCCGTTTTAAACGGCAAAGTTGCTGCCATGTTAAAAAGCACAGTGCTAGTTCTGCAGCCTATACAAAGGTGCGGTTTATGTATTGTTTTATTATGGTTTATTGGAAAATAAAGCAGATGCAGCTTATATAGTGGTGCGTTTTATAGTCCAAAAAGTACGGTAGTCCCAATTTGAAACATATTTCGTACCAGTGAACTAGACCTGAGGAATCTAATGATGTTTGTTCTACTGCATTTATTTTCACATCACTATATTTTCGCACTCATCAGAGCTGCGAAATTAAGTTGCAGCAAAATTTTACTCTGTATGCTACTCACGAAACTAAATACTAGCGAAATATAAGTGTCCTAGGGTACTCATATTATACAATGTTTGTTATTAAACTTCACTACACCCAAAGTATTTACCCTAGGACACTTATGTATTCGCCTCATCGAACTTTCGCGCTTTCGCGGAGTCATCCTCCCGCGAAAATTTTATGTGCGAAACTAAACTACCCTAGGACACTTATATTTCGCTAGTATTTAGTTTCGTGAGTAGCACACAGACTAAAATTTCGCTGCAACTTAATTTCGCAGCTCTGATGAGTGCGAAAATATAGTGATGTGAAAATAAATACAGTGGAACAAACAAATTAGATTCCTCAGGTCCGGTCCTCTAGTAAAAAAAGTTTTTATATTTGCGACTAGTTTGTATTTGTAACCCGCAGGTATAAATGTATGGCAGAAATCGATAATTCAACGTGATCGCTTGCTGCCATTTGTTTCTTGGACTATCAATGACGTCTCGGTCCTTTCCATCGTGACCGATATGGTACCGATATTAGATCTCAAGTATTTATAGCAAGCAATGGCCATGGCACGTTTTGAGTTCACAATATTTCAAATTTAAAAAAATCAAATACAGTACATGTCTCATAAAAAAGAAAATAGATAACAACCAACATCACAACCAGAACTGTATAACATGGTTGGACCTGGTGAGGGTTGTTATCGTTTTTGGTTGGCAGTAAAATTCATCACTACAATAAGTATTATTTAATTGTATGACTTCACCTACCAGACTTTCATCCTCATCAGTTACAAATTCGGTGACTAAACTGATATCATCATCTTCTTCGTTTGTCTTGGCTTTTCCAAAAAAACTTGTTATCTTAATTTGCTTTGCCATGCTGCTCATTCGGTGTATTAACGAATTTACTAGAAATTTCCCAATGAGCTCAATCACACGAAATTATCTGCATTTCTAATATCACGATTTTGTTGTGGATATCAATGAACTACAGGGCCGTATTCCCTTGGACAGCTGGCCGGCTAAGACGCCCCAACTTTTTAGGAATTTCATAGTCCAACGGCTATAGAAAGGTTTTTATCGCTGTAGAATATCACTTTATTCGAAGCCATAGATACAAACATCAACTTTTAGTAGTTCTTAGGCGTCATTATTATCTTCAACAGCGGCAAAATATTCTTGTTAACGACTTTTATAAAGGTTTGCAAAATATCAAGTTTTAGCAAACATCTGCTTGCCCATATCCTACTTAATGAACTTGAAATAAAATCGGCAAAAATGATCTTTGTTAAAACGCTTAAAAGAAAACTTCACGTGAGAGGCCCGGCTGAGGCCCTACATAAGAGAAACCTGTTGGGAGCTTACAGCACCCCCCCCTCCTTCTCCACACCCCAGACGTTCATAACTAGTCGTCTAACATTAGCCCCCCAACTTGCAACCAGTGAATACAGGCCTGTGTAGAACATAGCTATTTAATTTTGAATTTTCGCTAGTTCGTTATGATAGTTTAGTTTCGCGCATGAATTTTTCGCGTGATGATGACTCCGCGAAAACGCGAAAGTTAGATGCCGCGAATACTTAAGTGTCCTAGGGTATCATAACGAACGAGCGAAAACGCGAAATTAAATAGCTTTGTTCAATGATAGACAGACTCAGGCTTGTATTCACTGGTTGCTCGTTGGGCGGCTAATGTTAGGCGACTAGATATGAACACCTAGGGGTGTGGAGGGGTGATGTAAAGCCCCCAACAGGTTTCTCTCATGTAGGGCCTCAGCCGGGTCTTTCATGTGAAGTTTTAAAAATTTTTATTGGAAAGTATCAACATTTTTCTATTTTTTGAGATTTGTTTTGTTTTAGGCAATGTGACTGACGAGACGTTTTTAAATTAAAATAGGCAAAACTTGACCGCAGTTAAAACGCTCAGAAAAAAGAGATCTTTTTCTTTTGAGCGTTTTAACAAAGATCAATTTTGCGAATTTTATTTTAAGTTCAATCGGAGGTTTTTACGCTTTCGATGGGACATGCTAAGCCGGTGTTTAGTAAAACTTGATATTTTGCAAACCTTTATAAAAGGCGTTAACAAGAATATTTTGCCGCTGATGACGATAATAATGATGCCTAAGAACTACTAGAAGTTGATGTTTGTCTCTATGGATTGGAATGAAGTGAAATTCTACAGCGATAAAAACCATGTCCATAGCCGTTGGACAAATAAATTTTCGAATAAATGATGTTGAGGTCGAGTTATCTCAAGCAATTTATCATTGCGTTGGAACTGACCAAACAAATCTGTTCGAGTTAACCCGGTGTTTGAGATGAAATGTTACATATTATCCGAG
Organism: Watersipora subatra; assembly: GCF_963576615.1. Classification (NCBI taxonomy): domain Eukaryota; kingdom Metazoa; phylum Bryozoa; class Gymnolaemata; order Cheilostomatida; family Watersiporidae; genus Watersipora; species Watersipora subatra. The sequence goes on along the minus strand of NC_088715.1, from coordinate 48,803,066 downwards.
GGTGAGTTATTCGAGTTTTACTGTACTTAGCCGTGAAAAATTTCCAAAAAGTTGGCGCGGCTCAGCCGGCCAGCCACCCCAGGGAATACGGATATGTTGATAGTCCAAGAAACAAATGGCAGCAAGCGATCAAATTGCATTATCAACCTTGGCTATACAATTCTACCTGCGGTTCACAATTACAAACTAGTCGCAAATTGAATTTTTTTATCGGTGAACTGAACCTGAGAAATCTAATTATGTTTGTTCCACTCATAGATATTTATACCTAGATTGGCCAATAGGGAAAAAGCCTGTCAGACCTAAATAGCACGATGCAACGTCACTGTATTGTACCTCACGCTTGACTGCACTGCTGTTTACAATGAATCTAATGGGAAGAAGGTAACAAAATTACATTTATTTTCACATAAAAACCTTCTTGTATACATAATCCAGTAAACTAAAGCAATTCTGTGATAATATCTGATAACCACCATAGATTAAAACTATAAAAGCTATGAAATATTGCACACAAATCATGAGCCATCATGGCTTTATTTGCAACCCTCTCTTATCCCCATTCTCTCTTTTCCCCTTCTCCAAAGAATAAGTTAGAAGGGGAAAAGAGAGAAGGGGAATGGAGAGGGTAGGGGAAATAGCCCACCCACTCAAAGAGCCAGAACTTGGCTAGGTAAATAGACTAATATGCTGAACTAAACATGACTAAATATGATGAGTATTCAAGTATGTCTGAAGTCAAAAATGAGACAGAATGATTATTTTACAGCTGGCTAGGTCACCAAAGCTGAAGTGTAATGATTGTATCACTAGCATCGTGGATGTTACCAACGTTGATGTAAACCAAGCAACGAATTCCCTAATTACAGTTAAGAATCAGGGTGGCTTGACTTTGTCTTCGCCTGTGGTGATTGAGGTTTGCAACCACAGCGAGAAAGCGACAAGAGTGTTGCTTAGTAGTGCTGGATTGGCGAAAAACTTTGCCAGGCTAGCACTAATTGCCACCACTAAGAAGCCAGTCACGAAAGGACAATACCAAGTTATTTGTACAATATGCATAAACAAGTTAAAGATTGACTTGCAACAAAATTCACATTGCAGTTGTTTGGTATCATAAGATTCACCATGCCTTACTCTGTTGTGTTGTAGGTGTGAAATATATGAGAAGGTGATTACAAGCTCTTAAAAGCTAAAAACTTATACAGTCATACTTCAACTTACGAGCTTAATGCGTTCCGAGACTGAGCTCGTATGTTAATATACTCGCGTGTTGGTGCAATTTATTTATATATCGAACAATTAAATTTATATTGATTGGTTTCCATACTCTACAAATGCAAATAAAACACTCAAAACAAGATATTGTAACAGAAAGACGATGTTGGTTATTGTCATAGTTTACCACATGCTTTCAAAAAGCAACAATCAAAAAATAATACAAGGAAATGTGATTATTTAAAATGTAAAATTAAATACATACAATAGCAGCTAATGCTAGCATTTGCGAGAGAGGGAGATATAAGTTATCCTTCATTACAACAGTTGTCTTTGATAAATTTGAATTTTATCAATGTCTTAAAAGACAAACTCTAATGTTGGTATGGTATTGGCCTTCAATCTAGCTTTTTTCCCAATACCAGGTGATACTTGGTAGCTGTCACTAGTGAAGTGGTCTGAACAAAGTACAGAAGATTTACTTGGGGTCCACTGTTCTCGTCTCACTGCTTTAATCCAGGCATCCTTGCAATCAGCAGCAGTAGGAAAACTTAACAAGTAATAAAAGATACATACAATTAGTGGTGTTTTTTGCTCATTGGATTATTGACTTTTTGCCTTTGAGAAGTGTAGCATTAACCTTGTCAAATAATGGAAACTTTTAAGCCTGATTATAGCCAAAGATAACCATGCTCCAAGCCATGCTCATGTAGTATGTTCATGAACTCTCCCAACGATTAGCAGGGTGAATGTTTGTTATATTGTCCTACCTGTGGAAGCTTTTCTCCGGGCATTTTCTTGGATAATTGGAACATCCAAAAGCAACGCAGCAATTCTTACTAGTCCTCTCAGATGACTGTGAGCTTGATGAATAATGGTGAGATCACTGCCAAAATAGCAATAAATATGAATTCCATTCTGACTTAGTGATTTATAGCAAGATGGTATCCAAATTAATGACTCAAGCATCACAAAGTAGCAGTATTACACAAGCAGCTCCTTGGGCAAAGTTAAGGAAACCTTCCAAGAGAGAGTCAATCAGTTAATTAATCAAACAAGTTGATAGTAACTTGACAAACAATGATGTCTGCTGATTTGATTGTCTTCAATAATTTTTTCAAAGTGTCAAATATGAGGAAAATATGACCACTATTGGTATGAAAACTGTTCTAGTTTTTACTATAAAGCCTTACACCTGATATTTAGGAGTTCCAAGCCTATCTTTGATAATAAAAGTAGTAAAAAACTCACCTTAGTAGCAGCTGACACTCTTCTCAGCTTCAGCCATTGTAAACTAATGATGAATCTTGCGGTCAGTCAAGCGTAAGGTACAATATGAGTACGTTGCGTCATGGCATTTAAGTCTGACAAGGCCACCAATGGGACTAGCTAATATTGGCCAATCTAGGTATATATATCTATGGTTCCACCAGAGCTGCTCTCAAATCATGGTGATTTGAATATTTGAAGCAAATCATTTTGTACTGATTTGACACAAATGACGATTTGATTCGATTTGAAAAGTTTTGGAAGTAACTTGAATTGATTTGAAGTTTCGGGCTGATTTGAAGACTTGATTTGAAAAATAATTCAAATCACATCGCTATTGATAGCCTTGTCTTCTGTAACCGATCGAAACATTTTTACGACATTTGCGAAGTTAGCCCAAACTTTGGCAAGAAATGCACACCATCAGTACCGAGGCTAAGCAACCGCATGTGTGTGTCCCTCTACAGAAAAAAGAAAAGGACCGCGTGTCGTGTGTGTAAAAGAAATCAACATGAGCAGCTCTGGTAAGTTGTGGAAAAGGCATGTTTGTAGTTGTGGTGCTGGCATTGAATACTTTGATGTCAATTATTTGATTGCTAGTAATTGGTTGTGACTATCCCACTCTAACCTCACTATCACTAGTCAAAATAAAAATTACTTGTGCTGTGCCTACGCCATGAATGAATGAATATAGTATTATAATATATAATATTCTATACAATACTATTCCATGCCGCCGACACATTCAATATTCACAGTGATGACAATGTTCATGAATATAAATATGCATTATATTATAATTGGGTAGGATTTAATTAATAAAGTAAATTAAAATTTTATTTGTTATATCAAATTTATTAGAATAACATTAAATAAAATTTTGATTTAATTTATTATTTTAAATTATAAAACAATAGCATAACAATAACATTCTATCCAAGTAAGTATAATAAATGTAATATTTATATATCATACATAGTTTTAACATTACCATTTATCTATACATTATTATTATATAATTAATTATATTATATGTATAATAATATAATTAATAATATTTTATACACAGTCACTTACTTACTAAGTGAAGTATAATACTTAAAACGGGATTTCGATTAAAAAGGACGATGTACAGAAAGAGGAAGTCACATGCACTCAGCAAATACAAACATGTGTTAATGAAGATATGTTCGCTGATTTTTTGAATAGAGCACCTTTAGCTAGTACAAGTAACCTAGATTCAGTACATCAGGAGATTGAAAAGTATATGGCGAAAAGCAGATCTTCTTGTAACACTCTAAGCTATTGGCAAGGTGAGACACAGTTACTGAGGCTTAGCAAGCTGGCGCTGAAGGTCCTTTCAGTACCAGCTTCATCAGCTCCCATAGAATGGGTTTTTAGTAAAAGTGGCTTCATCATGAGGCCACACAGGAGCTCTTTGACATCTGAAAACTTGCGCAAGCTAGTTTTTCTAAAATGCAACAAGTGTATTTAAGTAAATGTGTTAATATAATGTAACTGTTGATTATAGGCTCAATGCTTAGTTTCGTTTCCTTCAAGTTCAAGCCTCAGTAACTGTGTTTCACTTGCCAATATTTTCAGGTTTTATCTTATATTTGTATCTTATATTTTGTAACTTTAAACAAGTATCTAAAGTTTTTTTTTTACATTTGTACATTCTTGCTTAAAAGCTTCAATAAAAGCAGTCACAGCCATGACCATATACTGTTACATAACCCTCCACTCATTCATTGATGTATCCAGCCAATGGTATGATGTGCTTTGCCATGATGTTTTAATATACCTCGTAGAACAAAGAAAAAACCTTATCTAGTGATGATTTTAGCATACATAACACATATAGTGGTACAGAGATACAGCTATACTATTCCTATCCATAGAACCCAAAACGGGCACGGGGGCAAATCCTCTACCCTTTCCCCCTGGTTCAGGTCCAATGGATAGGAAGAGTACAGGCTATGCCGCTACAGCTACACTGTAGATTGATCTTACTATGCAATAATTGAGCAAACAATTTGAAAGAGTATTTCAAATCATTCTCAAATGATTCAGGATTTGAATTCGTTATTGAGCTGATTTGATTTGATTTGCTTTGCTTCGAATCTGCTGACAACGGTAGGAGATTTGATTTGATTTGTAGTTTGCCGGATATGATTTGATTTGAGTCATAAAAAAGTCATTTGAAAGCAGCTCTGGGTTCCACTGCATTTATTTTCACATCATTGTATTTTCGCACTCATCAGAGCTGCGAAATTAAGTTGCTGCGAAATTTTACTCTGTATGCTACTCACGAAACGAAATACTAGCGAAATATAAGTGTCCTAGAGTAATTGCTGTATGGGGATGTTGTAAAAGGGCCAAGCAACAGCACTTCTATATATATATACAGTGGCAAGTATGGAGGGCTATTCAACAGCTGGGGATAATCTTGCCAGAGTTTTAAAGCTTTACGTTGCGGATTCAACAGTGACTCATCCTACAGTGACTCAACTAAAGAGCTACTTACAGAATTTGGACAGAGAGGAAGTCTTTGTGATAATGAAGTCTCTATGTAACAGAGGAAAGAGATTCATTCATGCTGCTGTAGAGAGGAATGACACAGATTTACTAACATGTTTTATGAGTCATACTTCAGCAGACCACCTAGCTGAACTTCTTAATGTTTGTGATGAAGATGGGGAAACACCATTGCACTCGGTTAGTAGCCTAGGACACACACCACTTCTTAAACATTTACTAGACTCCATATCAAAAAAAGATAGGGATAATCTGCTAATGATACAAAATAACATTGGTGTAACTGCTTTACACATTGCTAGCACAAAAACAGGACCTACAAACATAGTGAAATGTATTATAGATTCCATATCATCTGAGAATAAAGATAAGCTGCTTTTGCAACAAGAAAATGACAATTGGACAGCATTACACTTTGCTAGCAGATATGGACATACAGACATAGTGAAGTGTATAATAGACTCCATATCATCTAAGAATAAAGATAAGCTGCTTTTGAAACAAGAGAAGAATAACTTGACAGCATTACACTATGCTAGCAGTGAGGGACATACAGACATAGTGAAGTGTATACTAGACTCCATATCATCAGAGAATAAGGATAGGCTGCTTTTGCAACAAGATGATGAAAACGGGACAGCATTACACTGTGCTATCAGTAAGGGACATACAGACATAGTGAAGTGTATGCTAGACTCCATATCATTAGACAGTAAGGATAAGCTGCTTTTACAACAAGATGATATCAACTGGACAGCATTACACTGTGCTATCATTGAGGGACATACAGACATAGTGAAGTGTATACTAGACTCCATATCATCAGAAAGTAAGGATAAGCTGCTTTTACAACAAGATGATATCAACTGGACAGCATTACACTATGCTATCAGTGAGGGACATACAGACATAGTGAAGTGTGTGCTAGACTCCATATCATTAGAAAGTAAGGATAAGCTGCTTTTACAACAAGATGTTATCAACTGGACAGCATTACACTATGCTAGCAGTGAGGGACATACAGACATAGTGAAGTGTATGCTAGACTCCATATCATCAGAAAGTAAGGATAAGCTGCTTTTACAACAAGATGATATCAACTGGACAGCATTACACTGTGCTATCAGTAAGGGACATACAGACATAGTGAAGTGTATACTAGACTCCATATCATCAGAAAGTAAGGATAAGCTGCTTTTACAACAAGATGATGACAACTGGACAGCATTACACTATGCTATCAGTGAGGGACATACAGACATAGTGAAGTGTATACTAGACTCCATATCATCAGAAAGTAAGGATAAGCTGCTTTTACAACAAGATGATATCAACTGGACAGCATTACACTATGCTATCAGTAAGGGACATACAGACATAGTGAAGTGTGTGCTAGACTCCATATCATTAGAAAGTAAGGATAAGCTGCTTTTACAACAAGGTGATATCAACTGGACAGCATTACACTGTGCTATCAGTAAGGGACATACAGGCATAGTGAAGTGTATGCTAGACTCCATATCATCAGAAAGTAAGGATAAGCTGCTTTTACAACAAGATGATATCAACTGGACAGCATTACACTGTGCTATCAGTAAGGGACATACAGGCATAGTGAAGTGTATGCTAGACTCCATATCATCAGAAAGTAAGGATAAGCTGCTTTTACAACAAGATGATATCAACTGGACAGCATTACACTGTGCTATCAGTAAGGGACATACAGACATAGTGAAGTGTATACTAGACTCCATATCACCAGAAAGTAAGGATAAGGTGCTTTTACAACAAGATGATGACAACTGGACAGCATTACACTATGCTATCAGTGAGGGACATACAGACATAGTGAAGTGTATACTAGACTCCATATCACCAGAAAGTAAGGATAAGGTGCTTTTACAACAAGATGAAATCAACCGGACAGCATTACACTGTGCTATCAGTGAGGGACATACAGACATAGTGAAGTGTATAATAGACTCCATATCACCAGAAAGTAAGGATAAGGTGCTTTTACAACAAGATGATATCAACCAGACAGCATTACACTGTGCTAGCAGATATGGACATACAGACATAGTGAAGTGTATACTAGACTCCATATCATCAGAAAGTAAGGATAAGCTTCCCAATGATAACCTTCTTGCAGTATTGGTCCCACACAATTTTCACACTGTTACTTCAGAATCTTTTAGTTCTGCCCTACAAGTAGAGCAATTACCTGTAGAAAAAAGTCTAAACAAAAGATCAGCTTTCACATCCGTGAAATTACCACAAGCAAGACAAAATAGTTCTGAAAATTCTGTTTTGCCTCCAAGAGCATTTAATTTTCCAATGGCACCGTTACAATCTACAACTGATGCATTCCCCAAACCTTTGCCCCCACCTGCACCCGACTTTCAACTGAATGTCCAAACTCCTTATTTTCCTCAAACTCATAACTTGGCACAAAACTTTGACAGTACTTTTGTATCTACCGCCAGCTTGGAAACATCATATCCAGACTACCTTTTAAGCAACTCCAAAACACCAGACTTATTGATGTTAAGTTCAGAAAGTCTGCCAAGTTCAGGACAGAATCTGCCTATGTCTCTCGAGTCACTAATGTCAGAAGGAAATGAGCCCTCTCAAGTTTCACCAACACATACAGTTTCACCTTCTGCTCCATATACTCTAACACATCCATCAACTTCAACAATGAACTCAAGTCTATTCACTAATCCCTCTGTGCAAAAAGGGTCTTGGCCAGTAAACTATTCATTCACTAGTGATATGCCCCAAGTAGAACCAGCGTATGCTGAATCAACATCTACCGTAACTGTTGAGGAAAAAGAGATTCCAATTGACTTGTCTTATGGACCGACACCTCCACAAGTGTTTAGATACGAAGGTAAAATTTACTGTTGCTTTATGTACAAACTGTTTGCCTTCATCACATAGTAGAATCTATAGCAAAATATATAGACATATAGTCATCATATAGTAAAATTTACGTTTGCATTAAAACTGATTATCAGTAGCTACTAAAACATTGAAAACTTGATGAAAAGTGCTTTTCATAATTTGCTTGCTGAGTGGAACTTTGTTCCATATGTGGGGGAATATTCTACTATTTTGATTAACACTTTAATTGGATTGTGTGAAGTTGCATAATCTGTTCTAGTAAGATTCAATGTCAGTAGAGTATATCCTCGCACCTAAGCAGATTCTAGAATTCTAGATTCTAGGTTGTACTAAAAAAATTAAATATTCGGTAAAACAAGATATTTGATATTGGAGCATACGTTTTTATGACATTTGACCAAATTAGTTAGCATAAAATTTTATATTATCTAATACTATATAAATGCCACAAATGTTTTTTAGAACGAGTTTAGACACTTTTTGTCTTTTGCATACTACCATGGTTGACAAGTTTATCATGTTCCAACTCACACGAGTTACTACTATTGCTATAGTTCTATAGTTATTATTATTACTTATTATTGTTTGTGTTAAAAATAGATACTGCTAAGACCCAATAGATTATCATCTATTGATATACAATTTGTGAAACCTACATAGTTGTAATGCGTCTGATCATCGCGAAGAAGATATAGCTATGAATAGTGTTTTTGCAACAATAACTAAGGTCAGTGTAAAATGCAAACATGGTGTTCATTGGCTCAAGGCAAGCATATGATAGTTTCTTTTTGTTTAAGCAAAGACACCACAGGCTCATTATACAACTGTTCAACAACCAGAAATGTTTTGTTTTAAGCCGACAAAAGTCGGTCCATTTTTGCAACTTTTTGCTGTGATAGATGTCTGCGGCGTGTTACGATTTATAGTGTCTGCTTATTTACGGATTTTAACAATTTCCCTGATTTTATGGTGGTAGTTTAGAGTTGCCTTATATGCGAGATAGGCTTATGTGCAGATCTGTATGAGAAATAAAGTTTCTTGGTAATTTAAACTGTGATTACAAGACTTACAGTCTTGTAAGTTTTTTTTATAAAGGAGAGCTGTTGTTTATCTATATTTACTATTGTTGACCAATCAAAGTACATTTTGCATATAAGTAAATCTATTCAGTTTTCATCTTGCGATTTGCGATATCAAAGGTTGGTGACCACAAATATTTGGTGGCTCACAGGTTCTTACTTGGCAAACAAGGTCGAAAATCAAAATGTTTTTTTTTTGACAAGTACTGGTTCAACAAAGTGTATGATCAATTTGATACTATCTTCATTTTAGGGCAAATTGTGGGAGAAGTTGTCAAACTCATCTGTGATTCCAAACGCTTAGTGTTTCCTTTCTCACTTAATAGTACAGTTGGAGAATTCACCAACGCAGTCCAAAGAGAAACCGGGAGCATCTGTGAACTCCATACCACTGGTTAGAGACACTATGCTTAAGTTGCTGATGTAAACTATGTTCTAACAGCATTTGGTTCACAGTTTACTTGATCTGTTTGATTGTTTCAACTTTTGCTGGCATCAGATAGCTTCATAGAAAAGCGTTTGACTTGGCAAATTTGGACCTTTGACTGGTAGTTAGGAGTTTTATTCTCCTGCAATACATCGTGTCTCCTGATACGGACTGTAAAGTCACTAAGCTGTAATTAACAGTCAGAGCTGATAAACTGTTCTGATTGCATGTCCATTCTGTTGAAACTTTTATCTTATTATGAGCAACTCTGTATTTTAACAAATATTTACACATCAACTTTGTGTAAGTTTTAGAAGCTGAATATATACCTGATAGCAACTAGTAACATTTATATATATTTATTAATGTATTTTTACTGTTTCACAGATGGATTTGAATGCACAAACGGGATGCTACTGAAGACTGTTCCTCTACCATTTATCATTTATATTGGTAACTCCCAGACAACTATCACATCACGTGAGTAAATGTTACAAAACAGCCTCAACTTTTCTTATTTAATTCTGTGGTCACACATTTAGGGAACCTTTTCCTTAAATCTTCATCAAAACATGACTATTTTAAGTTTGCTAGATCATTATTGTCTCTCTGTGAGACAATTTATAGCAAAATATATTCTCTCAATTAATTAATAGCTAAAAGATAATGTAATGGCAATGAGATAGTCTAGCATAGACCCTAGTTGATATCAGGGACTAACCTTCACTATGTCTTTTGTACTTAATAATATACGATAAAGTATAAAGTACAGACAATAACTGTTCACACACTTATTCCAAACTGCTGGAAAGCAAGTGGTTGGTGCAGGTGTTAGAGTGTTGGTCTACAGAGATAAATGTTGCTAGTTTATGTCTGGTTCAGTGTATAATTTTATCCTAACCTCCAAGTCTGGTTTTATACAAGCGCCACTTTTATTATGGTAAATATTTTCCAGTTGAATTATCCTACGAACTGTGGGAGAGTGGGTTGTAAATTAGCTTTAGTCAAGTAAACTCAATACGATGTAGCACCCCATACAAATATGATTCTTGTTTTACTTTAGCTGCAGATAGTTTAAACTGTAATACATGTTCTGCTGATGTATTATTATAATTAGCTTGTTAGGGCATCCTGCATCCAGTACTAAGACTAGGCTAGGCAAATTTAGAAGAGGTAGCAAACCTTCATATGGCAAGCAGTGTGATATATTATATTGAATATATTAGTGCAGAGCAAGTCATAGAGAAGTACAAGAAATGACAACTCCAACTATTTTTTAAATCTTATTCTTGTAGTTTTTTCCTTTTAAATCGGTTTCCCATATTTCATGATTTGCTCTGATGTATGAAAAAGTTCTGTCATGTCTAAGACTCTATGGTTGCTAGTTGGCTTGTCAAAAATGCAGATCAGAGCCCGAGATAAAATTTTACTTAAGGATTGGCTTTTATATAAAGTTGTATGAAAACATTTCACTCATTGATTGCTGTAGACCTTGTAAAACCTGTTAGTTAAGCATAAAATAATTTTAGCATTCGTACTCACCCAAAAAACCCAAGACTGACTATTTGACTATTGTTAGGTTTTGGATGAGGTGCAAGAGTTTGAGGACCACCACACCATCACCAAGTTTTCCATCATTATAAATCTGCACACACACTAATACTTATTTCAGTAGAAATGCCTATGGCGAGTACTAGCCATGCTACAGGTGAAGATGAGAAGGGAAATGAGAGAAGATGTTTCGGAAGAGGTGGGGACATATTTATCTAGCTAACATATTATATACAATATACTACATAACATAGAGAGAGCCATAACATGTTGTAAATACTACTACATTCAATGTTTTATCTTATTTTTACGTTACATCTAATGTCCAGAATGGTTTACAACATGTCAGTCAGTACATAGCACAGTTGTAAGTTGATGATGGGGTATGCTGCAATATTGACACATTTCAGTAGATGGCTTCAAAGTTGGATGATCAGATATCTGTGTCTGTTTTAACAAGACTTTGTGGTTTAAATTAACATAAAAGTATGTAAGATCAACAAGTGATTGTTTGTGGTGTATGTTTGTAGTGGCCAAAGTTAGTGATGTCCTCGAGTTGTTCAACTTTGTGCATGGACATGTCATCACAGGGAAAAATATTAATGCCGCACTGAAGTTGACTGATAAAGACAGGAAAACTATTGACAGATTTAAGAACATATATTACCTCTATCTGACGAATGAAGGAAAACTGTGTGAGGTGGGAATGTTCATACGCGTTTGAAAAGCTCTCAAATTTTTTAGATGCTTACATTCGTTAAAGGTACTCAAAGGTGTTTTAAGCACTCATACGCTTTGTAGGTACTCAAAGATTTTTTGGTTACTTCCTGGTTCTTGAGGTGGTCATATCTGATCTTTTCACTCATATTCAACACCTTCTCATAGGTGTTGTAGGTGTTCACATATGTTTTAGGCACCTAGTGTTAGCAAGTGTTTTCAGTACCCACAGGTCTTTAATGTGTCCATAGGTGTTATTGGTAGTCACAGGTGTTTAAGGTGCTCGCAGGTGATTACAATTGTTTTTGAAGCTGAAAGTTGATTTGCGTCCTTTTTTCATAAGCAAGCTATAGCTCAATTACAACCTAAAAGAGTGTATATGTAAAAAGGATGACATCACAATCCTAACTTAAGCAATCCTGCTCTGCGCGTAAATCTCAGTGGATAAATATGGCATACCAAAAGCCTTTAGCAGGTTATTCACAAATACATGTATATTTCAAAAGCTTAAACCTCAATAGAAAACCTTTGTGAAAACACCTTTGTGTAGATAAGCTTTTGACCTCCCTGTTCTGATTAATAAAGAATAACAAACTTAAAATAAATAAAACCTAGTATAATTGGTAGACATGTAGCTATATATATATACCAATTTAGTTTTGCCAGATGCTCAAACAAATATCCGTTGATAATTAACAGGTGCTTGTTCAGCAGTACTTGAGATGGATAGTCACTGCGACAGAAGCTCCTATTATATGAACAGTTTTGTGATATCTTTACTCATTCAGTTTACTCTGACATAAGTTCCTTAAGGTGAATTCTGTGAGCAGTAATTGTAAAATAACATGTCAGTACATTCATGTAAATTTACAGCTGGATGAAGAACGGATGTCGAATCGAAGTTCTCTGCAAAAACTGGATGAAAGGGCAGGTCAGCATGTTGATTGGGACCTTTTAAAAGACTTGGTTAAAGAGAAGAAGGCAACTCTATTTGGGACTATACAAAGGTGATGAGATAGAAGCCAATTTTATACCCTGCTCAGTGTTTTAACATGTGAGGACGCTGGAATGTAGAGGAAAACTTCAGAAGCATCTATCCCATGCTTGTTGTTTGACTACATTTGTTTAGTGAAGATTGAATTTATTTACACTATAATAAATACAGTATATATTTCCATTATTTACCATGTGAAAGAAAGTTTAATCTAATAAAATCAAATTTCTGCTTGTGACCATCGCAACAAATTAACCTTCTAGTGTGCTAAGCCAAGTTGTAAAGTTTAGAAAAATATTGGATTTTACATTGTGATAGTTTTCAAAAAATATTCACAAAATTGAACAGATGATTTTAAAATTTATAACTATACTAAAAATTTGTGTGCTAAAATCATTCAAACTTGTCCCCATACAAGTGAGAGTATTGTAAAACGTCTATTTGGACCCCCACCTCTATATGAATTCCACCCCCAATGAAACTCCCCTATAGAACAAAGTTGAAAAATACAGTGTCACCCTTTAATTTAGCAAAATTCAGAAAAATGAGCTCAGAAAAGCGCGATTTTATCGCAAGCTGCCGTTGTTATTGCACTGTTTGAGCTCGTTTTTAAATATGCAATGTTAAATAGCTTATCTCCCTTCTAGAAAAGACTGAGATTATTTTGAAGGCTGAATTTAGATAATAATGGGTTTTAAGACATCCATCTCTATCATTCTAAATCGGACTAAACATTCCTAACCTCTGTTCCTAAAAAGCTAGGTTACGTAAAATATTTATGAGCTTGTTATGCCGATTGTGTTGTTTTCGAGACGGATTTGAAACACTTTAAAAAGGCTTTCATGACTTTGAAAGTTAGTGGACCAATCTTTATTTTGAGTACAAAATCAGAATCAGTGTGTCTGATTTACCTAGAAGCTACAATAAAAGTTGTACGTGGCAGTTATGGTTTAACCTAGTCAAAAATACAGCTCCGCCTACTATTTGAAAGTCACTTCTAACAAAACGTCACTATAAGATGGTGGTTGAAAAATAGAGTGCCATGTCATTCAAATATAGGTTTTATATCTGCATATCTCTATATAACTATCACTTCTTTTAAACTTTAACCTTTCCAAAATTACAACACCCTTTGTGGGTCTACACAAGTAGCAATTATAATTTCTAGTCAGTATAAATATTTTATTTAAAGTATATAACAAAGCGTTGGTGTACACTAAATATACAAGTTAAACAAAAGATTTACACAACAAACATTTAAACTAGAGATAGCCCGATTCTGAATTCACCTGCCGGTTCAGATACCGGTCCGATGTATCGATTCTTATTGAAAAATAATCCGATTTAGATACCGATATAGATCTTAGGGTTGCATAAATAATTGTTCAATTTATTATGCAAATATAAATATAATGTGAAAAAAAATATAAATACTAATGTAATGATTTGCTGTATTTATGAAAAAAATATATCCACACACTGGCATACCGTGCATGTAGTAATAAAACAGTCTATGTTTTTTGTAATTTGTAATTATTAAAGGTAATTACTGCTAGTGGGACAGCCCTCTCTGTGATAACAAAGTCTCTCTTCTATTGCTGAATGAACTGCTGCACCTGTACAAGTTTAGAGCAAATCAACGTTTTTTCAATTACTGTTAGTGAGTCAGTTCTTTCGGTAAGAAGTATCTTTCTTCTATCACTATCAATGTAGCCAGTTGCACTGAATAGGGACTCACTTGTTACAGATGATGGAAGACAGGCTAAATATCGACAAACTACTGAGGCTACCGTGTTTTGTACAATACAAACAATATGTTGTATCGTCAGAATCAAGAAAGTGATAGATAACTTTATGCATAGAACGCTTAAATTACTTTCGTAACGCTAGTAAGTAGAAACATTACACAGTATTGTTGCTCCTCATCTTTGTTATCTTGTTCATGATTGGCTGCAATGAGTCCTATCACTGTAATGGTGGAAATACCACACTGTGATTTCGTCTTGACTAACGCAAAAGTGTTCCTCAACTGTGTCGATGTTGATCAGGCTATAGACATGAAATAAATTGTGTGGCAGGCCCGGAATTCATTAGGTAAAAGTAAGGAACTTGCAGCTGATGATTTTTATTAGTGTAGCAGAGTAAAATACTGTTTTTTGCTAAATAGTTGATTTGTAAAAAGTATCTGAAGTTTCAAAATTTTTAAGAAAAGTTCGGCCGATACCGATTCAGATACCAAAATCGGGGAAACTCTACTTTAAATAACAGAACAAGTTGAAAATATAAAAAAGACTAGCATAAACTGGACTTTAGACTTCACTGATCTGTAGTAAATATTAGACTACAGACTAAACTAAAGACTAAACTTCAGACTGTCCAAAAGACTAGATCAAAGACTAGGGGATAGAGTAGACTATGTAATAGACTAAATACTAGATTATAGAATAGATTAAAGACAGAACTACAGGCTAGACTATCAACTAGGCTATAGACTCGACTATTGATTAGATTATAGATAAGAGTACAGACTGAACTGTATGTTGGAAAATAAACTAGACAGTAGATTAGACTGAAGACTAAACTATAGACTATATTGGAGATTTAACTGCAAACCGACTATTAGACTAAACCATAGGCTAAACTTAATACTAGTTTATAGACTAGACTGCAGACTTGACTAAAAACTGGACTACAAACTAAACTATAGATTAAACAAAAGGCTGCTTTATAGGCTAGACTATAGATTAGATTATGAACTTGTTTGAAAACTGAAGTATTCTAATGATATTAGAGACTAGACTATACACTAGACTATAAACTAGACTAGATCACACTATAGACTAAACAATGGACAATGGCTCTGAACTACTCTCTATAGACTATGAACAAGAGGGTAGAATCAAATTTGGAGTGGTTTATAGACTATTGGATGGTCTGTGAACTGGCTATAGACAGGAAAATGATGTGGGCTAGACTACAGGCTAGTCTATTGAGAACACTCTGAGCTTGAGAATATGGACTAAATAATGGAATTGGTGAATAGATGAACCAGATTATAAACCCGACTAGAGACTAGACCACACTATACATAAATAGAGTCAACTTGCGTGGAATGAAATTAGGTGGCATACAAAGGAATGGACAAGAATTGAATATAATAGTCTTTGTGAGACTATCTCCAAAGCTATCACAATAATTATAGCTAACTGAAGTACCTGAAATTATTGAAATAGCCCGATGATGAATGACTTTGATTACAAACTTATAGGGATAAACTTACCTGCAAGTACGAACATGTCAGTAAAGTTTTGGCTGCACTAAGCTGAGACTAAAATATAATGGCATGAAGTGAATGCAACAACTGGTACAAACATGGCAACTAGATACAAAAAACCAAATAAATTTGTAATTTTATAAAAGCCTTTATCTGCAACTTGGAAAAGAGTTTTGGGTCAAGCAGACTGATTTTTAGAAAGCATGCAAAAGTTTTTGCATTTTGCAATATCTCATACAAATGAGCACATCCAATGGAAATATTACAGAAAAAATAAAAACTTTTAATCCAACCCAGTGCTGTATAATATCAGGTGCTATCATCTCAGTAAAGGAGTTGTGCTACAACAGTGCCATGTGCAGTTAACTCTCATGTTACAACTTACTTCCATTATTAATTTGTTACTTTTGCTGTCTATTTACAAATAAGAAAGCATTTGAAATTGGGTCTATATATTAATGGCTTTACAGCTGGTTAATGGAGTGAGACCAAAGCTACTTGTCAACAATACATCATTTTTCGCAATGAGGCATTTTGCGCCTGATAAACTGGCACCAGGAAAAGAGGGAAAGCATATTGTCATGAAGATTTCATCCATGAGGCTGCGAGGTTATGAGTCAGTAAGAGAATATTATGAATTTATGAAAGTATGATGAGCCTGGTAAGGCCAATCTCCGGTTGATCTGTTAAAAGCAGCCATTACATTAGTGCTGAGACTAGCTAGAGAGTAAAGTAGGTAGCTGTTAGTGCAAAATATGTAGCTGGTAATTATTGGGAAAATGCAGTCTTCCACAAAATCAAAGATTTGTCCGACATAAAGTAGGGATGATGTTATAGAAGTGAAATTATTGTGCATCTACTAGGTCAATGTGGCAATAGCAGAGCAGTAATTGGTGGAAGCAATTTGACCACAGGTTGAGCTACAATGTTTTGATAAAGACAGAATTTGTCAACGAACTTAAAAATGTATTAAGTTGTGAAGAACTGAGGCGGCAGCAATGGCAGAACAAAATCGGGTTTAGCAGTAAGCTACTTTATTTTTGGGAAAATAGGAGAAACAGACCTGATAGAGAAGAAGTTTTTGAATCATTGCCCCAATAATTATTTAAGCATTTTCTTTCATCATCATTTAGAAGCCGCTTGAGGTGATGGAGTAAGTGGGCAGCAGTATCAAATGCCAATTCTATGCAGCCCTTGATATACACACAATTAATATCACTAATATAATTATCTTTAGGGGCAATATGCGAGGAGAAATATTGAAACTCTTCGCTAGTTTGCACAACAGAACTAACTTCAGGGCATTGATCTCTTCTTTTAATCTATCATAACTCTGAAAAATCTTATTTCAGGAATATTTTTATATTTTAATACATTTCATCAATTTTAAATATTTGATATAAAAGCAAATAGAGACTGTGGCTAACTACTATGATAGAATTATTTTGCTTTCAGATAATGGTTTGTCTATTAATATAGTTGCACCTCTTGATACAATTAGACAAATAGGAAGTGTTGTGTGTACTAAGGTGCCAGTCTGCTAGTAGACAGATATATGTCTACACATGTACTAGTTACAGTGTATGATAAATTGTTATTATGATGCATTGCAGTGCCTAGCAGTTTTGATGTAAACAAATAAATAGTTATGTTTATATTGCCTATAAAATTATAATTTCCCTCAGCATTCCTCCAACTATATTTCCATTTATTTTGTAAGATATAGAAAATTTTGTTAAACTATAAATTAAAAACATAATTGAAATAAAAAGACTTTACAGAATATTCTAATTTTTGTTATATGTATATATGACACCAGGGGAGGAAATTCCTATGGCTAGAACTACTATTAAAGTAGGTAGCATGCTAGCCAATTTATGTGGTTAATAACAGTTTCTATGGATAACCATAGAGATAAAGGCCTGCCATCTTTTGTAATAAGTAGGCTGTAGAACAGATTAATTTTAGTATCTACTACAAATACAGTGCCAAAGCCTCCTTATTCACATACAAATTTGACAGCTTTAACCCTTAGCCTTTTTTCAAATTTTGTACTACAAGCATTGTGAATAGAGTTCACCGCATCATTTTTCAAAAGTCAAGAAATATTATTGCTTTTCTTAACAGTAACTGGTCTAATAATTTTTTTTAGTTAATACAGCTGAATCTTTAAAATCTCCTTTTGTTTTCTCATATTGACCTACTTAAAATTCCAAAAAGGCAAAAGATGAAAGAAGATTGGCTTCCAGCTCCATGCTGTATTAAAAGGAACAAAAACTGGAATATTCTAGAACTGGTTTGTCTAGGCACCCCGTGTGAGCATGGTGAATGGAGCAATACTTAAAGGTTTTAACACTGTTGAAGAAGCACAAAAATAGGTAGTCACTGCAGGAATGGCATTTGAAGAAAAAGCTAGAAAGATCTTACAAACAGAAACCTTTGAAGATACAGACAACACTTTGATTAGTTCATCCTTCTCTAACCCTGAACTTCCAATGAGAGCAACCTTAGAACACGGGATAATTTACTAACAAAAAGCAAAGATCACGTGTATCTGTACCACAGGTTAGAAGACTTGCATGTAATTAAAGATCAATTTAAAACCATATCTAGTCTTCAGAATGTCGTCACAAATTTATTGGAGTCCTACAACAACTTTACTAAAATAATGGTAAATAAATTAACTAATTCTATAAACTCCATCAACCTACAGCTCATACACCAAGTAGCATATACTCAGAGAAAGTAAAACATCCTTTTCCCGTTCATTGTCTTTCAATCTGTCTCATGCTCATATTCCACAATATTTTTGCTTTCTCACTTTCTACGACTGTTTCTATCTAGTAGTCGTACCATTTTAGATATTTATATTTCAAATCCAAACTGTCTAAATAAATTCTAATGCACTATTCTTGCAACTCCATTATGTCCTTTCTTGAACTCTGTTACCGCTATTTTGCTGCACTCACTTCCTACATAGATTGTGGTATCTTCCCTCTCTCTATATCGTCTACACCGGCCGCATCTACCTTCTTCTTTATAGACACCAACTATTCGTTGTCTAGTTAGTAGGGCTTGGTCCTGAGTTGCTGTCAACAACCCTTCTGTTTCTTTTTTCACATATCCATTTTTCATTCATGCATATACAGTCAAACATGGATAACTCGAACTTCAAGGGACCGAGCAAAAGTGTTCGAATTATCAGAGCGTTCAAGTTATCAGAGCACTGTCACAAGTCCATGTATTTACTTATTTATTAGTAGATACATGTACATATGCAAACTATACTATAAATCAAAAACACAAATGGCTTGTTTCAAATTAAATGCTTCTAATGTAAAGTTTAAAACGTTTTTATCAAAAAGTATAGAGATTTTTCTATCACTTGAGATCGGTTTTATGTTTGAGGTGATGTTATTGCCAGGACGTTTTTTTAGATTGACATTGGCAAAACTTGATCGTTGTTGAAATGCTCAAAAGAAAAGACATCTTTTTCTTTTGAGCGTTTTACCCACGATCAATTTTGCCGACTTTTCTTGAAGTTTATGCAACTTCAAGAAAAAGTTACCAAAGAAAAATCCCTTACTTTACCTGGGATTCGTTAACAGCAACACTCCGAGGCAGTTCAATTAAAAGTTTTACGAGGTTTAACGGTACATTGTATATCACTCACGCTTTTTGAATGGATACTTATTGAATGTACACACGTATTCTGTGTTTAGGTCAAACGATGAATAGTTTTTTTAGCTAAGACACGTATACGTTTAATAAAAACAATTCTTAAGACGTCTTAAACATTCAACATTCCGACGTTGATTCAACACGGAATCAACGTCGAAAAACTATTCGTCACGAGCTAGCCGGGTCACGCACTCAAAGATTTTCGCCACGCACATACAAAACAACATGCTGTTTTTGTTTTGTATGTGCGTGGCGAAAATCCTTGCGCGCGTGACCCGGCAAGCCCGTGCTATTAATCGTATAGCAGTATAAATCAAATTTGACCAAACCTTTAGAAAAGTCGTTGACAAAATTATTTTGCCGATGGTGGTAATAACAACGCTTATGAATTACGAAAATATGAGGTTTACTTCTATGGCTTTGAATAAAGTGATTTTCTAAAGCGATAACAACCGTTTCGGTAGCCGTTGGGCAAAAAAACAGTTCGAATTAACAGTGTTGAGTTCGAGTTATCTATAGCAATTTATCATTACGTGGGAACGGACCAAAGAAACTGTTCGAATTAACCATGTTTTCGCGCTATCCGTGGCCGAGTTATCCATGTTTGACTGTACTTGTTTCCTTTCAGTGTCTGCCACTAGTTGAGAATATTACCCATGTAATGCTTTTTCTGTTCAATCTTTAGTTTTCTGGTTATAATCTCCTTGAAATATGCCTCTTTTATATCTACTGATCCTAAAATTTTGTCGTTGGAATTCAGGTTGGTGGTGCACTTTGCATTACTTAGCTCTAGAACTACTCAGATTTTCTCTCAAGCTCCTACCATGTGGAGTGTCTCTAATATCCATGTATGCGGTAGAAAATAGTAAACCTCCTGGTTATCAATCCAAGCTATGGCCAGATAGGTCTTCTTTCCTTTACAATGTTTCAATATTACTTTGTTTAGCATCAAATACTTTTTGTTTCCTCTGTACCCATGCCGACATCCTTTCTGTTCTTCTCCAATCACATCATTGCGCTCAAGATATTAATGAATACAATCGGATATCATTGATGTTCATAATTTCCAGATAAATAATAATATTAACGCGAGTGTCATTCTCATTGTTAGATTAATCACAAGTTAAGCTAGTAATTCTTTTATTCACCAAACTAGTTCCATCATGCTCAGATGAATATGACCTTCCCACGGATGTTATCCGTTTTAATAGAGATATTTAATGTGTTAATTGGTATTTCTTCAAATCATATATCAGTAAAAAATTCCAATCCGCAACTCCTATCACAACGAGCTTAACTGTTGCTGTTGTCATAGATATGCGGGTTACTTCCCGGTCTTGATATTTATCAATGTCTTCTAATTTCTTACTTAGAAATCATCAAAGACAGCGTTATCAACAATCAGCTTTTCTGATCTCAGCATATAAACAACTACAACATCAGACAGAACTATGCAAAATTGTGGTTGGCTTACAGAAAGGGAACTTGACAAAATAAAAAAAAAGATCAAAGCAGGAAACCAAGAAAAAAAGGTAAAATGAACCAAGAGTGAGAGAAAATGAAAGAAACAAGAAACTACATAAAACTGGACAGCGGAATGAGTTGGAGGAACAGATACTAATAAAAACTATAAGAAACCCGGCTTCAGGAAAACAAAGAGCTGTAGAGGATATAATAGATACAGGCAGCAGGCTAACTAGAAATAAGCTAAAAGACCAAAACTAAAAATTCTTGGACACGTCGAAAAAAAGCTAAACCATGCAGAAAGTGAAACAGATTCCTCCAGTATTGGATTGTGCTAAGATTGATAGCAATAAGGAACTAAATGATACCATAATGGTTTGTTTAAAACTTGTAACAGATGGATTGAGCGGGAATAAGAAAAAGAAGCTCGACATAGTACCAGTGTTGCAAGAAAAGCTGCAACAAATGTTAGAAAATATATGATCAGATTAAGTTAAGTAGCGGAGTGTAAAGGAAGACTGGAATACATGAAAAGGCAAGAAGATGTTTGCATTAATTGCGATAATGTGAGAAAGATGATAGGTAAACTACAAAACTGAAAATCACATTGCCGAGGTAAAGCACAATAATTTAGGATTTAAGGTTTAAAGATGTTGCATGAAATAATGGCAGTATACATCTACAGAAGTTCTTAAAAGAAAAAATCTGCTCTAATGGATAACACCAGAACGAATAACTTTGATCAAAAACAACCCAGTTGATGCTAGACAACCTGAATGCTCAGAGGATCTTCCCTAACAGTCTCGCATTTTTATTTACGTTCGATTAAGCAGGAAATGTGGCGAGCCGCTAATCTCACAATTACCACAAATGTAAAAAACTTTATCAGGTATTTTAGCTGAGA
The DNA here is from genome assembly GCF_963576615.1 of Watersipora subatra. Taxonomy (NCBI): domain Eukaryota; kingdom Metazoa; phylum Bryozoa; class Gymnolaemata; order Cheilostomatida; family Watersiporidae; genus Watersipora; species Watersipora subatra. Next base: position 48,781,046 of record NC_088715.1, on the reverse strand, counting down.
AACTATCAGAACACCTACCTGAATAAAATGTTATCAGAAAAAAACAGACAGCTAGTATAAGGAACACAAAAAGCACTAAAGAACAACTCATGTTAGATAAAAAACTGGCTATGTGATTTGAAAAGCAAAAATACTAAACTAGTGATAAGTAGGGTTGACCATCAGAAAGTGTATGACATTCTGTCCCATTCATGGATTCAAAACACAATCGACCTATGCAAAATTGCAAATAGTGTGATAGAACTGATAAAAACCACAACCAGAACCAGAACTCTGAGCTGGAATTCCTCAATTAAAACATGACAGAAGTGGACGTCAAAAAATGGAATCTTACAAAGAAATTTATTACCTCCTCTCCTTTTTGTGACTGCACTTATTTCACTTTCAATTTTAATGAAACTGTTTGTGTTACAAGTTCTGACAAAGCAGAAAAGCCAGCTACTTTTTATTCATAAATTATCTCACGCTTAATAGAAAGTCTAAAACGGGGCAAAAGGTCCTAGTGAACACAGTAAGAATATTTGCGAATGCTATATGTATAAAATTTGTGCTGCAAAAGTATGCCAAAATGGTTATGAATAAAGGGAAGAAGATAGAGGATTCAGGTATTTTTATGCAGAAAGCAGATGGATCTTACAAGTACTTGGTCTGATAGAAATAATACAGAATGATAAATAAGGTATTGAACTAAAGCTCAAGAAAAAAAAACATGGCGAAATCAATAACCACATGGGCAGTGGCAGCAGAGCATTACACAACAAGAATAATTGATAAGAAACTTTGTAAATATTGAGGTTTAATATTATCCTTATCTTTCTTCCCGTCTGTCAACTTATCAACTGTTGATAAGTTGACAGACAGGAAGAAAAATAAGGAAACTGATGACAATGAATTCTGAGCTCCACCCAAAGGAGATATAGGCAGACTGTATATCAGCAGAGATGCAAGAAGTAAAATAATAGCTTTAATCATAAATAATGCAGCATGTCAGAGGAAAGAGGCAGCAAGAAGTGTAAGATGTGTGGTATGCGGCAAGGATGAATTGGTAATACTCAGTGGGTGTGAGAAGTTAGCACAGGGAGAATATACTGTAGACAAGAAACGTGACTATGTGGCTTCAACAATCACTAGAAGCTGTGTGGTACCTATGGTTTTCCAAAAAAGAAAGACCTGATTTAATGGTTTAACTATTGGGCTTAATCAAGGTTGTAAAATGGTGGTAATTATTATTGTTAATATCATTATTTTTTATTACTAAATTAATAATAAAGATGAAAAATCTTTACAAAATATAATTGAATTTTTGTGTTCATTTTTTATGACTACTCAAATTGACAAAATCATTCAATATGGCCAATATTAAAAAAGAAATGGGCTTTTCGAGAATTTCATAACCTGTATTAATAAAAAGTAATATGTTTGTTACTTGAAAAAATAGATAATCATAAATAAGCTGTGGAGCATTAAAAAATTAAAATAAAATATGACACCAGATTTCATGCACAAGAGTGAGTCATACGCATAAATACATATGAAGACCTCAACGGAAGAACGATCAATGCCACATTTTTTCAAAACTTTAGATTTATGTTCTCTTAATAGTTCTGGCCACAAAGTTTAGGCTTTGTGACAAAGTTTCAGCAAAAATGATCAAGGTCCAGAAATATTCCTGCTTAAAATAAACTAGCTCTTTGCAAAACTGATCAATGTCCAACGGCTACTTAGCAACAACAGTCATTTTCCAGTCATGTGATTAATTTCAGCCAATAGTAACGCATACATGTTTGAGAATTCCCAACTTATAACGATCATTTTTTCTTTCGGACGTTCGAACTATTTAGTGTTATTATGGCTTTCTTAAGTAGCCTACCTCTCAAGTTAGAAAACAGAGAATTACTTATGCTTAATATGACAGCTTTCTCTGTAAAATTGCCCTAAAATAATGAAGCAATTTCAAATTGTTTGAGAACTTCCAACCTGAAAACGAAAAATTTTGTGTAAGTTTTTATAAGTGCAGCCCGTGTTAGAAAACAGATAATTACGTATGTTGATGACATTATTGTTAATTCAGATTTCGTGATTACACACACAATTCAAGTAGCAGCACTGACTTCAATGGTGGCGAAATTAATAGTTGTGTAGGAATAAAGAACATTGTTGAGTATCGCTTTAGCTTCGTAGCGATCGTAGCTTCACATAGCTTTAACAATGCACAAAGTGTAGATACATAGAATTTTTTATAGCACTAATTGTTAACAAATGTAGAAAAATAAAATATATAATAAAAATGTTGTAGATATAGGTTCAAGTTGAAAAAAATTGTATGCATATCATGAAGCAAAATCCACAACTATTGGCAAAATGGCTGGCAGTAGTACGATAACTAAAGTTGTACATGGATGGCAGTGAAAAGGTTAATAACTTGTTACAATTGACAGAGGCAGTGGGAGTGAAGGGAAATATCCGAATAGTACCACAAAGCAAAAAAAGAAGTGTGTGCAAAAACGTGTAGTGCAAAGCAAAACAAAGTATTGCAGTTTTTCTAGGGCACAGTAAAAAGGTTGTTGTAGAATTGTGACCTGTTCATCTTTGTTTGGTTGAAATTTAGACAGCTAAAACCCCTTATTTTACTGCAATATAGCCTTTCAAATAAGAATATTATAATATTGTAGCATTATCACCTAATTAAACATAATGCGTTGAAAGTTATCAATGATTTCCAAAGTAAATTGATCAATGTCCGTGTAGTGGTGTTAACTTAGGCCACGTTGTGCCACCCCAAATTATGTCTACCGCTTCTTTGTTGATCCCATTTCCAGGTAACATCCTTATTAACCAATAGCTAAAAAGTTTCTATGATATAAGTTGTAATTCTTTCTAAAAAAGGTTTGTAAACTTTAAAATGGCTATATCTCAATTTTGAGCAATTGTGACATTGATCGTTCTTTCGTTGAGGTCTTCATATGTAAATACAAATATATGTTTATGTCTAATGTGAAAGCATATAGTAAGGAAACCCATTAAAAATGGAGAGAATGTAAGCCCTTGTCAGCAGACAAAAATTATTGAGGAAATGCCAAATAATGTGGATTAATATAAATATCACTTATATTCAAACTACCACCAGTATATGTTTGATGAAAAACTCAGTAGTTTTAGCAAACAAACACCTCTTCTAGAATTACTTAAAATGGAACTACTCAAAACATGTAAACTTCAAAAAGGTTTTTAACATATCTAGAAATATCTAAGCCAAGCACAATAATACATTACAATACAAAACAATAGAATAGCTCATTTTTATTGTTTTTTCAGATGAATACCAGCAGAAGGGAAGTTCAAAGAGAGGTTTAGAGACTGTCCAATAGCTTTATGGTTTCTCACAAAATAAAGCATAACGTTTTTAAAAGGAAAAAAGATTAGGAGGTTGTTTGGGATTGCAGATAATCAACCAGTTCAAGTTGGTCAGCATATTCACCAATATCTTGTCTCTCTGACTCTTTGACATCATACCTTGGTGTCTGATACCTCATCAACTCTATCTCACTCACATTGACCAGTTCTTGTTTTCTTCGAATGCCACCCGACAGTCTGGAAATACAAAACTAGAACCAATGCCAGGTTCAGACAAAAGCCGGCGTGTGGTGCTACACCTTGCTATACAAGAACAACATGAGATCATGGCTCAGCAAATTTATCTCTTACCTTTGTTTTTTATTGTAATGTTATTTTATTTAAACAGTCAAAACATTTTTTATACAAGCATCTTTCAAAGTTTGGTCAAAGATAAGTAACACTTATAATAGAATACCGGAAAACCGCAAAGTATCCCCTTTGCTTCTGGATGAATCATAATGCCACGGCAAATTCCTTTTTATGGCTTTGGGAAGCTTAGATCCAGTTTACTGAATAACAAAAATGTTTATTTTACACTTCTTAATGTTTGTTTTGTATTCTTGAGATAGTATAAACACTGTAAAACTGTTATTTGCCATCATAGCGCCAAATAACACACCAAACATCTTATTTAGTGAACAGAAGAAATTAGTTTCCCTTCTACAAGTAAGTTATAAACACAGCATAACACAATTAAAATTCAATGTGAATATTTTTTGCCTTGTTTAACTGCAGCCTCCATGACCAAAGTAGGACTTCTTAACAGTCTTTAATAATACATGTATTTAAAGACTTTTGCTGACCAGTTACCAAAGCCAACAACCAATGTTAAATTATCTATATACACGTGTATTTTTTGCTAAACCCTGTGTCCAGCTACAACAATTAAAATTAAGCAACGGAAAATGTGCATGGCGCAAGATTTGACCTAGATTTTAAGTTAGATCTGCAAAGCTAACCATAAAACTACACGAAATACTATGGATTTATTTTGCAAACAGTCATTACATTGGTTAAGATAGTCATGCTTAAAACGCTTGCATGGGTTAATAATTAGCACTGTTGACCGTTTCATGCGTAACGATCTTAAAGCTCACCTAAAATGCTGCTATTGTTTTAAAGAAGATTTTCCAAATTCAGATTCAGATTCAAATTCAATAGGTAATTATTTTGTTACCTGTGCAACGCCGAGCATTCAGTTAGTCACTAGATGAAATTTAAAAATTACTAGTGAAAGTCTAGGTTGGCACAAAAAGAAAATTGTTAATTGCGCCAATAAAGCTTAAAGAATAAGAATTAGCCCAACTATTCTAAAATTCTAACAATTGGCAACTGGCAACTGCTAAACACTTCCACTGTAACAAATAGTCTTCTGACTCTATCAGCATAACTTAGAGATATCAATACTTTCCTAGTACTTTATTTACTTTCCTAGTACTAAGAAACATACCAACCTCCGTTAGGACAAATATCAAACAGGAATCCAACCTGAGTATCGGTTACCCCTCTCCAACCATTTTGTGGCTCCTTCACTGTCAGCTTCACCTAAGTAATCATATGAAACTAACTATATGTGAACTTTGCCTCTATATATGACTTAGCACACTCCCAGCAGTATTTATATTAACAACTAGGAGGTTTGTACATACTTAAAGACTTGTATAGAAAAAACTACTTTATAGGTGTGGAAAAAGCTATAAGGAAGCCTATTACTTTTACTGTAGTTTGCATTGGATTTGTATTATACAATAATATATATTTACAAAATAATATATATAAACAATATCTAGATAAATTCCTGGTGTTACAAGATTTATAAAGTGAACAAGGATAACTCTAGCTAGAATATAACTAAAATTACTTTCTATAGTTTCTCAGCAATATATTAAGTAACCCGGACTAAAATAGGATTGATTCCTACTGTTAGTAGAGCCCTAGCTAAGTACAAACAAAAACAAATATTCCTAGTATATTAAGTATATTAAAACTACCCGTGTATAGCACACACTTTTCTAAAGAAGTAAAGACAATAAACAATATAAATTAATAACAAACAACAATATAAATTATTATTGAATTTTTTAAAATGACAAATTTGTTAACATGCTAAGCGAATAACTCTTTTCAATTTGTGCATTCTGATTTAAACTAAATTGCTATTGAATATAATATACCGTAAAACCTCTAATTGAACATCACTTCTATTTGAACGCCATCTCCATTTGACCACTACTTTGTCATCATTTGACCTTTACAAGCCCATAATATCAATTGATCAGTAAAAAGGTGTCCACAAAATCGTATTAATAATGAATCATTTACATCGATAACAATTATTTCTCTCGTTGTACAATTCTAAAGCTTTTCCTTTTTCCTCATAAAAACTTTGAAAGCGACGCCTTAGAAAAAACTAATAACAGTCTCAGGCTAATAGTAACTTTTTGTTTAACTTGGTCATGACCCTTTGAAATACACGTGTATAAAATGCTTTGCAAGTTTTGGGCGAAAGGTTACATTTAGCGACCAAAACTTATACGCGTTGCATCGGTACTAAATGCAACGTGTGAGCTTTGCCCTGCTAAAAATTGTTTGGATGCTAATATCAACTAGTTCAGCAGTGTAGAAAAAGAGTTGAGGTCAGATGACATTGTGGAAGGTATTGGACAACCAGAAGATGTTCATTCCATCGAAAGCAACAATCAGAACGCAGCTATTCTAGCGAACGATGAAAAGATTTCTGTTTTAAAAACGTTAATTTTTGTTCCTGCATGTAATATAAGAATGATTCGTTTATGTCACTTGTTCATGAATATATATTTGTAGCATTTAATAGATTATCATCCCACGACCAAACAAGAGCAAAGCGATTGATTGGGAGATTTATGATGAATGCACATGTGCACACAACTCCCGAAAAATTATCCGGTAATGGCCGTCACCAAACCCTTGCAACGAAATTCTATCAACAACTATTTGACTATTTTTTAGTAAAGTCGTTGAAGTATAATAATGATACAAAACGCATATAAACCTATTTAAATATGTTACCAAGCCTTTGAAAGGTTACCGCAAATTCCCAAAACTAACCCATCTGATCGGATTATACATAAATAGACAGATTAATTCTGCCAAAAATCGCCACAAAACGCTTGAACAGCTTGGTTTAATAAAAGTTAAGATCGGAAATTGAAACGCCGAGCGACAGAGAATGGAACGATAAAGTCGTGCGCATTTCACGAAAAAATAATGTGCACATTTCACCAGTCTAAACCATTGTCAAAGGTTTCTGTAATTAACGTAGGAGTACTGAAATCGTTTCATTTTTGCAGATTTCAAAGTAACTGATGTTTTAGACTCTTGAGTACTTCGGTATTCTAACTGATGTACAACACAGTGTAAGTAAAGGAAATGACGATGATATTTTTTTCTAACGATTCTTATGAGATTTTAAGTTTATGAGATTATACTTATGAGATTATAAAAACTATGACGTTTCTAAATGTAAACAAAATTGTGTATTGGTTTTATATTATCACTATATTAATAATATTGGTTATTCTAATAATATCAGTGCCTTTTACTTCTAAAATTGGCCAATATTGCATTTCTCGTATTGCAGGGGAGAGATATAAACATATAATATTTTCCTTTCATTATTGCTATTTGTTGTATATGATAACACCCACACCCAGTACATTACAGCTACCATTGCAGTTATCCTATTGCACTGCAGTGCCATTTGACTGCTAATATTGCATTTCTCAACTATCAGTACCCTTTCTTTTTTTCCAATATTTCTTTGGTCGTGGGCTGTATGGCAGTGAAATTTCTAGTTAAATAATGTATAAAATTGCAGATTTATAGCATATTATTTGATAGCATCATTGCGGTAATTTGATCTTACAATTTATCGACACTTGTAACTGCTCTTCTATTGCCCATAAAAAGCTAGTTTTGGCTGCAAACTGTAGCAAACATATCAATGAGTGCAATGAACTTTTATCCAACATTGTTAAGTATAAAAAAAAAAAGTTTTCAACTTTAGAATGAAATAATAATTGAAAGCTGTAACAAATTACAACGCAGGACGCGGACTATAATATCATCGCAGGTCAATTGCGAGCAATAGATATCAACTGGTAAAGATATTTCTCGGTTCCTCAATGCATATTTATTAAGAGATCTTTGGCCAGTTGGAGGTAAGTTAGCAGATTTATTGAATCCAAAAGGTTTAATATCGTTCTACCAGAAAAAGAGGGCAAAATATAGGCAACAATGGCTTCACCCCTAAAAGGGCTAAATTTATTTTCCCAAAATTCTGACGAGCCATTTGAAAACTACACCGCCAGCCTCTATTTGAATGCTGCCTCCTATTGACTGCCACTACAGAAGAAGGGTTGGAAAAAAGAGCAACATGGCATTCAATCAGAGGTTTTACGGTAAGTTTACAAGTGGAAGGATAGAAACTGGTACACACTGTATTGCAGTATATCGGCAATAATCCTACAATATTCTGATGATGGTCTGTGATAACGATGTTCACTCTATCACAAACCTATCCACATTTACATCAATGAATAGTCTGTAGCAGATCCATTTTCGTTGTACACTGCATGCGCTGAAACAATAAAATACTAGTCCCGCAGCAACTATCATGAAGGCAAATATAGATCATCAACCCGTGACAGCCAATCACAATCGTCGAAGTGGTGCACATTACACACACTGTCATGTATGCTTCCTAACATTTCTCCTTTGTCTCAGTGATGCCATCAGCCTATGACGCGCATTGACAAAGAATAATTGTTGAGAGGACAACTCCGACATACTGCAATACAGTGTACACCAGCCTTAAGAAACGTTTCATGTGAGGTGTAAAAGATAAGCTACAGTACTGACACCATAGTCATGGTCAGATGCGCATATGATACTCACAGTAAACTGAGTTTTGCTGCCGGCAGCTCGCTGTTGCTGGGGTTGTGAACCTTTAGCCTGCTGCTGTTGTTCCATAGGCTTTGTGTCTTTGAGCTTTACCTCCTCTTTGTTGCCATAATCCATGAAACTCCTAGCAGCACTGCGGGTGATATTTGGGATGACACTTTGAATCTGTAAAACTGTAACATGGGAATAACATCTTCTGTTATCACTCACAATAAATTGAAAACAACATAATTCAGCAACTTGCCATCACGCTGAGTATAAATAATTAAACAGCAACCGATATTTGTATGATTTTTTTAGATCCACTTACAAAGCTATTACCAGGTTTTGGTACTACCATGACATCTCCCCTATAGGAAAGCGGATTGTATATATCATTCATTTTATTATTCAAATTATATTAAAATGTAGACTGAAGATGTCATTTCTTTGGGATAACAATGATGCAAGAGGTAAGATTATTCAGAAAACCACATAAAAGAGAAACTTTGATCAGTAAGCCCCGTTTAGTCATCAGCACTCTGAGGCAAAGCTCTACAAACCTTATGATAGTGCAGGACAATTATTAGTGTGCATGTATACCAAGTTTAAAATGTTTCTCTTCTGCAGAGATATTATACTAAATTAAAACAAAGCTACAGGCGCAAACACTTCACAAATTCTGTCGGCTTGGATGCTGCTACACCTTTAGACAAGGCCTTTAAGCCTCACCTGCCCGTCTTCCCAGTACTTTGCCATAACCACATCACCAGGACCGTATGACGTGGCGGATGAAGTCTTTTGATTATTCGCCCGCCTGTTTTCCGAGTAGGTCTTATCTGTAGCCATACCTGCATATGATCAGCACTGATACAATACAACAAAACAGCAAAAATACCAGTTCATTTGTGGCAGCAACTTTACCAAATATACCCACTCATAGATATGCTATTACCTGGCTACAAATGCAGTACTCATCATTTGATTTTACAGTTGCTATGGCACCAAAAGATGTGAATTTTATGAATCATGAGCTGATGAATCGTAAACAGTAGACAAGTAGGATATTGCTACGAAAGTACTTATGACAAAAATGTTAAAATAAGTTGATATGGTTACAAGTTATGTCTATTGACATGAGCTTCTTGAATGATCATATCATAAAAAAACATGTCAGGGTAGCCGAGTGCCACTGTTAACTCATCTCGAAATAATTTTCACTCCTTGAGAATATTTATACATCTATATAGTTATACAATCTCTTGTGTCATCATATTTCATTACTGATAGCAATCGAAGCATGTAATGTTTACACAAATCCAGCTAGAACTTACCTTGACTTGGAGTAGTGATTTGCTCAGGTAGGTTTCTCATATTATCCAAATACATTTTTCCAGAAAAGCGTCCATCATTTTGTCTATTCGATACTTTGTTTCGATCATGTCGACCTTGACCATCAACAGCAGTAGGACTGTTGCTGTCATTTTGTGATAGCTTTTGTGCCTGAACCTTACTGCCCCCTGTTCGATGACTGCTTTTCACTTTTTCGCTATCATCTTTTTGATATGCATCTGTCCTGCTACTTGTCGAGAAATTTTCACGATGCTGCCTGTGAGCATTGGAGTTGTCTTTTCTGTGCCGAGTGACCGACTGATCACTTTTGTGGGCCCCATTAAAAAATGGCTGTTCAGCATGCTTTTCATATTCACCCTCAGCAAAATTTCTTTTTGCATGACTACGGTTATCAAATTGGTTAGCCCCTTGGTTTGCTGTAGGAATTATCTGCTCTTGTCTGATGGTTATTGTAAGAATTTTCTCCTTTTTGTGTAGACTTTGAGTCATTGTATTTACGAGGTTGTTCCTTGCATAACTGCTGACTTGAGATCTTCGAACTTTCTCACCAGACTGATTGTGAGCTGAAGGGTTTTGTTGGTGACCTCCTTGTGACCTTTGGCCTTGCATGTTGGCACGCTGCCTCGCATCTGTTTGATGATTTTTGGCTTCATTATTGTGCCTTCTTCTGTTATAGCTTCCTTGCTGGAAGTCGGATGAATGAGAGTTTTCTACAGGTTGCGACTTGGACACTGAAAAGAATACCAGATTAAAACGCTAAATACATGTACAACAAAAATTAATAAAAATTAGATTAAATTAAATTGAAAATTAAAAACAAAGATTAATAAAAATGGTCACTTCATCTCTGCCTATTTTGTAACTACAGGGCAACTTACCGCTCTCATCTCCGGCAAATCTGTTACCAAGAAAGTCAAATAAGGTGTTTGCAGTTGATGGTCTCCCAGGCGCATGATGTCCCTCATCACTTTCTGTATTTCTTTGACGCCGTCCCCGCCTGTAAAACATACACAAGAAATTCACAGCTCTCAAGCTGGAAAATGTTAGTGAAAATGAAGATGGTGATAATGGATATGAAAGTCATCTAGCAAGGCAATACAAACATAACCATAGACTTTAAATTATAAATGCACGAGCCTATTTGAGGACTAACCAATATGAACAAACTACTGTATATATACTCAAGTGAAAAGTTGAATGTTCAGGAGACGATTATGGAGTAAAAGTTTTTAGATCGACTAATGCATGAGTAATGTTTGTGAACATGTTGCTGGCGTGTTAAATAGAATGTGAAGATGGAAAGAAACCTCTGTTAGTATATAAGCAATATACACATGTATGAAGCCTTAACGAACACTCATAATAATGGTGATTCATATAAATATTAAAGTTACTTCACAGAATTACTGATATGAAATATTAGTAAACAAGCTTACGATGCCGTGACCAATCATAAAGTGGCAGCCGCCATTGTTGTGTGATGCTGCCACCTGCCAGTTTCGAATTTAGCAAGTAATGATACTTACCTGGAAAACCCTTAAAGGTTGACTTGTAACAAAATTCCCATTACATTTATTTGGTATCAAAAGGTTCACCATGTCTTACTCTGCTGTGTTATAGGTGCAAAATATGTAGAAATGTGATTACAAGCTCTTAAAAGCTCAAAAACGAACATTTAATCGCAGCCATCACAAAAACGCCGTAGGCTGGAATTCCTCTCCAAAACGGCTCAACTGGGACGTAGTTGAACATGATGGCTTCCGTTTACAATTTCATGCAACCTCATTTGTTGAAATGTTTTCACAAATATTCACATACTCAATAAAACCATGTCTATTGTCTTTGCGCATCTATTTCCTCATCTTTGTAATGCTGTCAGTTTGAGCACTGATTTCTCGAAACCTACCATAAAAATTTGTTTTATTTTTTAACCGTAGCTCAAAAGAGTGCATATCATCCTCTGATACACATGAGGAGCCCGTTGGTCGCCTGTGATAGTCGAAAAATGCTGCAGAAATTGTTCATGCCATTTGGAAGGAAGTATGGGTCACATGATCAGATTACGACTAGATGATTTGACCAGGTTGAAATGAAACTGTAAAGTAGCGATCATTTATATTTGATACAAGCTTTCCGGTAGAACCCGAAGTGTTTGTCATAAACTAGTGCGACGAGACGTTTTATATTGAGCCTTTTATTAGCCTTTAATTTCACATAATAACATCACGCGTCCAAACAATAACTACGTTAAGTTGAGTTTGGCATCAAAATAAAGGGGATTTCAACCTTTGGCGTCTTGGTGATGGCTGCGGTTAACTGTTTGCTTTTGAGCTTTCAAGAGCTTGTAATCACATTTCCACATATTTTGCACCTACAACACAGCAGAGTAAGACCTGGTAAACCTTTTGATACCAAATAACTGTTATGTGGATTTTGTTGTAAGTCAAGCTTTAAGCGAAGTTTTATAATGGTCAAATCTGAATACTCTATTGCAGGTTTTGCTTTGTAAAAGTTAGTTAAAGCATTGGTTAACATTACACAGTTCTTTGTTACGTGATAACTTCGCTTGTCACATACCTTATTGTTAACATCACGCAGTTCTTTGTTACGTAATAACTTCGCTTGTCACGTACCTTATTGTTAACATTACGCAGTTCTTTGTTACGTGATAACTTCGCTTGTCATGTACCTTATTGTTAACATTACGCAGTTCTTTGTTACGTGATAACTTCGCTTGTCATGTACCTTATTGTTAACATTACAGTTATTTGTTACGTCATAACTTCGCTTGTCACGTACCTTATTGTTAACATTACAGTTCTTTGTTACGTGATAACTTCACTTGTCACGTACCTTATTGTTAACATTACGCAGTTCTTTGTTACGTGATAACTTTGCTTGTCACGTACCTTATTGTTAACATTACGCAGTTCTTTGTTACGTGATAACTTCGCTTGTCATGTACCTTATTGTTAACATTAAAGTTATTTGTTACGTCATAACTTCGCTTGTCACGTACCTTATTGCTTTTTTGACAAACCACAGAGTAGCAGGCACATGATAGAGTACAAGCAATGCTTATCTCACACTGTAGTGTACAGCCATTAAATATATAATACTATAAGAGTGTCATCCCAGACCTCGTTTAATATTGAATTAGATATGAAATTTAATAACAATAAAATATTTGGTAAAACCTAATTCTTGACAAGGCCACATATAAATGGTCATAACTTTTGAACCGCACAGACGATGAAAAGTATATTGATACCAAATTATTCAGCATAATATTTTACATCAGCTGATGCCATGTAAAAGGCTACTAATGTTTTGCAGAATGAGCTCAGACACTTTTGATTCTTGTGTATGACACCGCAAGCGTGTTTCAAGTCAGACGAGTTATCAGTATTATTATATCCTACTGCATTGTTACTGCTAAGAATAAAATAACCAATTTCAGTAGAACTACTGATCAATAGACACTTGTCCATTGATCAACAATTAATAAAACCTCCCTAGCTGTTATGCGCCTGACAAGGCAGATTATTTGAAAGAAGAAATCAAGATAGAAGACAACGGTTTTACAAAGCGAAACTAAGTTCATGATGGGCTGTAAATAAATTTTTTATTGGCTCCACACAAGCAAATAATCGTGCCCTTTCATGTATGTATAAACACAGTAGAATAATTAGTTATCTAATCACTAATCAGAAATGTTTTGTATGCAGCCTACTAGAACCACACCAGTCACCACCCAACTCTTGGCCATGTGCAAACATTGTGCAAAACTGAACTACACGTTGCTCGTGGTACTAAAGAAGTTAAACATATTGAAGAACTCTATTCTTTGTATTCCCACGAGAAAACGAGCGGAGCGAAGTGTGGGAGTTTATATGATAAATGCATGTGCACACAACTTACGAAAATTATTCATCAACCATGAGACGAACCCTTGGCTAGAAATTTCATCAACAAATTTAAGCATCGTTATGTAAAGTCGTTAAAGTATAATAACGATACAAAACACATTTAAACCTATTTGAGTATGTTACCGAGTCTTTGTAAACCCTCGGTATTATCTTTAAACTTACCCATCTGATCGGATTATACCCAAATAGACAGATTAATTTGGACGAAAATTGCTACAAAACGCTTGAAAAGCTCAGTTTAATAAAAGTTAAAACCGAAAATTGAAACGCCAATAAAGCCGTGTGACAGATAGTAGAACTATTTAGCAGTGTGCATTTCACGAGAAAACCGTGCTCATTTCATCAGTCTATGGCATTTTTTACTTGTAATCGAATTTATTCGAAGGTTTCTATAATAAACGTAGACCGTTTGAGGCGTAGACCGATGTACAGGTACGAAATTGTGGTACACAGTTTATCAGCCTGTGTTTTTTGTTCAATCACCGAAGGTTTCATTATTTGAAACGTTAGCCGAAATTCTTTACAACTTATGTACAAGCTAGGGCCGAACTACAACGCCCCTTCATGACGAGAACATTTTTTATTTTGCTACAGTTTTATACGCGTGAATGCTCCTTCTCGCTTTCTGTTAAAGATCGCTTATCAAAACCATTCTACATTCAATGCAACCAACTTTCAAACTGTGTATAGTACACAGTAGCTTGCCATTTTACTTTTAATTTTGCATTTCAGAGTTATAATAAACATATTTCTTTATTGTTGTTGAATTACATGCATTACAGTAAATTAGGCCTACAGCTTCATAACACTTTTATAACAGCTTTTATTTTGCTGCAGTTTACAGAAATCTTCCAGACGCGTGAACGCTCATAGGTTTTCTATTATTGCTGTATTACTATATTAACGATATTGGTTATTTTAATAATATCAGTGCATTTTACTTATAATATTGGCCAACATTGCATTTCTCCTATTGCAAGGGAGAGATATAAACGTGTAATATTTTCCTTTCATTGTTGTTGTTTGTCATGACCAAACACTTTTTAAATAAATTTTCGAAAAACCTATATAAATACCACAACTTCTCGATATTGCTACCTATGACGTTTTGAAATGTAAACAAAATTGTGTATTGGTTTTCTATTATTACTATATTAATAAAATTGATTATTCTAAGAATATCAGTTCATTTTAGTTCTAATATTGGCCAATATTGCATTTCTCCTATTGCAGGGGGAAAATATAAACATCTTTTCCATTCATTATTGCTGTTTGTTGTATATAATAACACCCACACCCAGTACATTACAGCTACCATTGCAGTTATCCTATTGCACTGCAGAGCCATTTGATTGCTAATATTGCATTTCTCAACCATCAGTACCCTTTCTTTTTTTGCCAATATCTCTGGCCATCTCTTTGGTCGTGGGCTGTATGACAGTGGAATTTCTAGTGAGTAAAATGAACTTTTAATTTTGAAATTTGTTTTTTATTTCTTCAATAATATTTTAGAATAGCGGAGACAACCTATACACAAGTAGCCTTTATAATTATAGTAATCACTTAAAGCCACAGTTGAACATTGAAAAAATATTGCATCATATGGGATTTGAACTCGCAACATTCACCACAACAGACCAACACTCTAACAACTGCAACAATCGATCACATTACTGCAATTCTGAATAATTGAACAGATAATTATTACAAATGACGATCTCTCACAGAAACCAGGCTGCTAGGGTATTAGTAAATATAATAAAGATATTTTTGGTTATATATCGCCATTATATAAGCTAGTTTGTTATATATTTGAATTAAATTATATATTGCTCATATAATTATATAAGCTAGTCTAGATCTTTGCTATGTGAGCCAGTTTAACAATCGTTAGTAATAAGCACTTTAAACGAGAGTATTTTATCCGATGTACTGACTATGCGCATAATAATTCCAATATATCGCAATTAGCTCGTGTGGTGTAATGGGTTAGCTCAATGGTCTGCAGACCTGGAAGTTTTGATTTCAAATCTAGTGCAAAGTGCATTTTCGTTACAAAAACTTTATCGCGCCAACCAGACAGACAAACACTGAGATTTATGTATATAGATGTTAGAGTTTAGTCCCCAAAAAGGTCAGTAGTGCCAGCAAGAGTGACATCCGCTCTTAAATTGCTCTCTGCAACTGGGCATATCTACAGTCTTGGAGGTTCCCCTCCCACTAGACTCAGACATGCCCAGCCAAGATCACAGAGTCATTGTTTGTGTGGTAAGGCTCTTAAGACACACAGCCTCTGATTGCAGTCAGCAAAGCAGACATACTCTATCTTCAAGGGATCGTTGCACACACACTTGTGAGCAAACTAAACTTCCTCGACCTCTTCCCTGCTCCTCGTCATCGCTAACATTTGGGTCCTTGTCATCCAGAGATGGTTTCTTGATTTTTCTCTCTGGTCTCTTGAACTCAGTTCTCTCCAATGGAACGTGTGCATTAACCTGCATGTAGATACGCAAATCGATATACAGATGTCTAACCAGTAACTTTTACCAATGTTATAGTAGTAGTAGTAGTAGTACCAATCTAGAAGGAAAATCTCAACACGGTGACTTAATTGTGGTATGGGAACTCTGCAAGGGCGAATGCTTCTGAGAGCATCATTCATAATGACTAATATTGGCATTAGCATGTTTTTATTTCTAAACATTGTATTATTCTGCCTTAAAAACATTTAAGAAGTATTTATGTAAATAAATATATGCCTATTATTAATGAGAGTTATCAATTCAGATAAGTTTTATTTTTGATGACTTAATTCACCTTGGAGGCTGAAATAGCCTCAAAACTTGCCTGTAAAAGGGTTAAAAGATAACTCTAAAAATGGGCAATAAAGTACAAGCGCCAAAACAAACATTTTCACACAACCTTTCCTTGCCGAGACTGTTAACTATAACACCCTTATCTCATCTCTCTGGTCTGTATATTTCATGCCAATTTTAAATAACTACGCAGGAACTCAGTTACCAACCTGTTTGAGGCCTCCATAAGTTGTCTTCTCTTGTTGCTGCAGAGCCTCATTGATCACAGCTTGCCTCTGAGCATCAAACTCTGCATTGTCTCTCTCTACAGCTGCCGGTGTGGCGCTGGCTACCTCAAGAGAGTTGAACTTGCCTGTATTTCACAAATTAATATGAAAGTACATGAACAAGTTATTAGTTTTTTCCATACGATTTTAAAATTTACAACAATCTAAGTTACAAAACGAACATTAATCATGGTCCAACCATGATTAACCATGGTAAGTAGCGTATTTCCTTACAATTGAGCACTCATGCTTGGTTGTTGTAGACTCACAAGCCAAATGGCTAATGAGTAACCTTAAGCTGTACTTGATGCACCTATAAAACTGTCTTGTTCTGAACATATTTCATTCAATCACAAAATGTCTCTCTAGTCATGTTATTTAAGAACATAAAAACTTATAAATGTTGTCCAACAAATGAAAAGGATGTGAAATACAAATTGTAGATGGTTTTATCATAGCTCATGAATGCATGGAATATTATAAAAAATTACAGCAAATTTATATAATTCAGCAAATTGTGTCAAAAAGGAAACCAAATTATTACGCCAAAACAGTAGTGAATGTGTATTTCACTTGTGTAATGAGTGATTTTAAAAATTACAATATTGCCACACAGAGTGTTGCAACCCTTTTACAGCCGCACACTCTGTTGATATGATACCCTCTTATATGATTTAAACAAAAACCACAAATCCAGGAAAGAAGGAGTTATCTACTTATGACTAACCCATTATTATTGAGCGGACAACTCTGCTATTATAGTGTGTATGATGTACACTTATCTTCAAGGAATGATGTAATATGTTCAGTTTACTTGTATTTATCAGCCAAAGTTCATCTGATATTATGCACAGGATATAATCCGACTTACAAGTCGACCAGTTAGGAAAAATGAAACAAGGTGTGTAGTCATAGAGCTGTCTGCTATAGACAATAATTATACTTTTAAACCTCTGGTAAAGTGGTTGAAATCAGTCTGCCTGAAACACTGTAAATAAATTATGTACCTAGTCCAAAGCAAGGTTTTATATACAGCTGTAACTGCTTAGCAAGCAGATAACCAGTATAGGTTTCCTGCTAAATACCGCTATCATTGCATTTGTAATTTAAACAAGGCCGCGATAGCAAAACACTACTTCAAAACTAGATGCTTTTGAAAAGCAAAATGATGTTGCAATGTATAACATTACTACAATGGGAAGTCCTGCTGTAATGTGAAACACTACTGCAATGTAAAACGCTACTGCAATGTAAAACACTACTGCAATGTGAAACACTACTGCAATGTGAAACACTATTGCAATATATAACACTACTGCAATGTGAAACACTACTGCAATGTGAAGCACTACTACAATATGAAACACTACTGCAATATAAAACACTACAAGGGAATCTCGACGACTGGAAACACGCCCAGCTGTAAAGAGCAATTAAAGTTTGGCAATTCCTATCACTACCTAAGGACTTTTTTGAGAGTTGAACCCTGACAAGCTGTTTCCAGGTCCGACTTTAGAGACCACTAAGTCAATATTTTATTCCATTTTTCTTTACATCATCATATGAAATTATAGTCTCATTTTTAAGAATGTTTAATACTATATGAATAAACTACTGAATGCCCGGCGTTGCTCGGGTAATAAAAAAGGATTTTGCATAAAAAATTTATTTTTAATCAAGATATACATTTATTCTTCTTAATTTTAAATGAAAGCATTTAGTTCTGTTTATGTTCGGTCAAGGCACAATTCATATATGTGAAAGCTCGAGGCATAGCTTAAACAGATTGTCGAAAAACATTTCTTATTTCTTATGCAACAGATTTGCTAAAGATTTAAAATAGCTTATAAACAGTGGCAGGTGATACGGTTGCCATTAGCTCAGTTTCTTTACCCAATGAATCTGAGTAACTTGAGATTGTCAAAATATAATTTACTATAATGAGAGCCGTATTCGTCCGTCTGAAGCCAGCATTGGGAAAAAGATAGCACTTCACAGGAAGTGAACCCGTACATTTGGAGACACAGCTGTGAACCAAAGAGCACTACCACTAAAACTTGCAGCCACCTTGCCACGCTTTGGAATAATTGTGCATATAACTATTACACATCATGATCTCTCATAGTGCATAGGACTACCAGCGTGCTTATTCTAACTGATCACCAGTAGTAACCAATCCATCGTGTTTTTTTACGTCATCAAGCCGTTTGCACACACGCTCGTTCACGAAAAAGTCACCATATATGTAGAAAAAGATCGTTTTTCTTATATTTAATAGTGATTTCGGTGTTGTTTTGTTACTATAATAAAAAAAATTGCAAACAAAATCATCGTTTTCAAAAATTCATAGCAAACGCTTTGAGTTTTTAACGATAAAATTGTCTATAAAGATGACCGACAACGAGAAAATGACGTCACGAAAAAATGAATAGTATTTTTGCAGTTGACATACTTTAACCAATCGCTATTGACTGGACAGACGAACGACAGGCAGACATTTTAATTTATATAAATACTAGCCAAATTCCTGGCTTTGCATGGGTAATAGAAAAATTGCCTTATGAATTTGATTAACTTATCATGAAAGCTAGATCTTTACTAAAATCTATACTACAACGGTGCTGTGCAGTGCTAGTTATCAATCCCAAGCAAGATTTTTAAGATAGGTATCTTAACCAATGTAGTGACTATTTGCTCAAATCAATTTTATTCCGTGTAGCTTAATGGTTAAGATCTGGAGGTCCCGAGATCAAATCCAGTGCTGTGCAGATTTTTTATTGCTAGATTTTAATTGCTATTACTGGACACAGTTTGTAACAAAAAGACAAACATTGATATTAATATCGATGTGTACATGCAAAAGCGCAAACAAAATAAAAACAAAAGATCAGCTAAAAAAAACAAATAATACGGGGGCGATTCGATAAGTAAAGATAATTTCCTTATAAGTTAGAATATTATTGTGACACATGCATAATTTTTTGGAGTTATGTTCTTTTAGGTGTTGTCTTCACACTGTAATCTTTTTCAATAACTTTGAGGCTATAACATCTTTTGGAGACTATTTCAAAATGGCTGCCCCTCTTGAAATTTGCTCACATGTTGAACAGAGAGCTGTAATAAGATTTTTGTCAAGTGAAGGAGTCAGACCAAGTGACATTGATAGGAGAATGAAAGCTCAAAATGGTGACAGTTGTTTAAACCAAAACAGAGTTTTCAAATGGGCTAGCAGTTTTAAGGAAGGAAGGACCTCAATTGAGGATGAACCAAGGTCAGGCAGGCCAAAAGAGGCAGCCACACCATCCAATTTGGAGGCTGTGGACAAGCTTGTCAGAGCAAACAGTAGGATAAAGGTAGAGGAAATTGCTGAATCATTGAGCATCTCCATTGGAACAGTGCATTCCATTCTTCATGAAGATCTTGGGTACTCAAAGGTTGCAGGTGGGTACCCAAAATGCTCAGTGATGCCAACAAAGCTAAGCGATTGGAAATGTCTAGGACATGTCTAGAATCTGGACAGGGTTCAAAAAGAAGGTGATTCCTTTTTAAACAGACTTGTGATGAGACCTGGGTGGCACACTATGAGCCAGAGTCAAAGCAGCAGTCATTGAGGTGGAAACACCCATCATCTCCTGTCACAAAGCAGTTCAAAGTACAGAGAAGTGTCAAGAAAGTGATGTTGACAGTGTTTTAGGATGTGAGAGGCCCCATTACAGTAAGCTTTCTTGAGCAGGTAACCACAGTAAACAGTGAAAACTACTGCCAACTGCTACGGCAAGTCAAGAAGGACATTAAGAACAAGAAAAGAGGCATGCAATCCCGTGGCATCATTGTCCACCAAGACAATGCAAGGCCCCACACTGCCACTCGAACCATTGAGACCATAAACCAACTAGGTTGGGAACTGTTGGACCACCCACCTTACAGCCCTGATCTTGCACTTTCTGACTATCATCTCTTTGGTGTTCTAAAGTCCTATACCAGAGGGAATCATATGGAGACTCACAACGAGGTCAAAGCTACTGTGAGCAAATGGTTACGAAGGCAATCTGCATAATTTTATGCAGATGGGATCAAGAAACTGGTACCAAAATGGCAGAAATGTGTTGACTTGTCTGGCAATTATGTTGAAAAATAAAAAAATAAAAAGTATCTAACTCAACTACAACTTGACTTATTGTAAAATTATCTTTACTTATCGAATCGCCCTCGTATGTACACTGTATATATAGTAGTTATATGACAGTGGTTATAGCCACGCACCAAAATACAAACACTTATCGAATCGCCCTCTTATATATATATAGTAATTATATGACAGTGGTTATAGCCACACACTAAAATACAAACACTTATCAAATCGCCCTCGTATAACAGCCGACTTAGAGAAGTATGATAACTAAATTCTGACTTACACAAGCAGCATCACAAAAGAACAACAACTCATTCAGAACTGCAAACTTACCAGTGAGCGTGTCTATTTTATCCTTTTTCACCTTTTGGCCAAGCTGTAGAAACTGAGGTGGGCCATCAGGCCTGTTAGCCTTTCGGGTCAACTTCATGAGTTCCAAGGATAAAGCAGGGTATTCATTGTATAAAATGACTGTTGTATAAAGTGACTACTGTATATATAAAGTGACCGCTGGTCGCTGGATAAAGTGACCGCTGTATAAAGTGATCAGTGTATAAAGTGACTACTGTGAAAAGTGACCACTGCATAAAGTGACCGCTGTTTAATGTGACCACTGTATAAAGTGACCACTGTGAAAATTGACCACTGCATAAAGTGACCGCCATTTAAAGCGACCGGTGTATAAAGTGACCACTGCATAAAGTGACCACTGTGAAAAGTGACCACTGCTCGTGTGCAAACATGCCAATGCTTGAGAATTATTTTTTATACATAATTGTTTATTTATATTCATTCATTTCACGAGGAATTTATTAGATTAGAACAAAGTTTTTTTCTCGTAGTATGCAGTACGCTGACTAGACCTAGTAAAGAATGAAATGAAAAACCAACCCTATTAAGCTGCCATTTTTCATACATGGTTTCCACTTTGCCACCTAGTAACTTGCAGTTGGAGTTTGTTAGGAGAAGAATTCCTTGATTGACATGGATTGTCCCTTTCAATAGCAGCTTGCTGCCTGGCGCTGTGCCAAACCTGTGTCCAGAAGATTCAAGTTAATAATAATAATTTAAAAACTATTTTTTGGAGACACTCAATACCATATTTTCGGCATAAAAACTCAATAAACATGTAAATCAATTTGCAAACAGTTCTATTATTTATTGCCATTATACTGCAATACACATGTACGTATGACAACAACCTGTGAACTTATGTACCACTGACAGCAACCAGTGAACTTATGTACTACTGACAGCAACCCGTGAACTTATGAACTTCTGACAGCAATCCATGTACTTATGACAACAACCTGTGAACTTATGAACTTATGACATCAACCCATGAACTTATGTACTTCTGACAGCAATCTATGAACTTATGACAACAATCCATGAACTTATGTATTTCTGATAACAACCCATGAACTTATGTACTTCTGACATCAATCCATGAACTTATGACAACAACCCATGAACTTCTGACAGCAATCCATGAACTTATGACAACAATCCATGAACTTCTGACAGCAATCTATGAACTTATGACAACAGTCCATGAACTTATGAACTTCTGACAGCAATCTATGAACTTATGAACTTAAGACAACAATCCATGAACTTATGTACTTCTGATCACAACCCATGAACTTATGACCTTCTGACAACAATCCATGAACTTATGACAACAACCCATGAATTTCTGACAACAATCCATGAACTTATGACGACAATCTATGTAATTATGTACTTCTGACAACAATCCATGAACTTATGAACTTATGGCAACAATCCATGTAATTATGTATTTCTGATAACAACCTATGAACTTATGACCCTCTGACAACATTCCATGAACTTATGAACTTCTGAACTTCTGACAACAATCCATGAACTTATGTACTTCTGACAACAATCCATGAACTTATGAACTTCTGACAACAATCCATGAACTTATGTACTTCTGACAACAATCCATGAACTTATGTACTTCTGACAACAATCCATGAACTTATGAACTTCTGACAACAATCCATGAACTTATGAACTTCTGACAACAATCCATGGACTTATGAGCTTCTGACAGCAATTATTTGGAAATTATCCTTCATTTGGAAACTGAAGGTTCTAAGTGCTTAATGTGGGTAAAAGGTTTATCATATTAAATAAGCTGTATGTTACGTGTTGAGCCGTTAACTCATAACTCATCTAACAAGTTTCTAGTTCCAAGTATGCAGTCTAAGTTAACATATGAATTTCCTGTTTTATAAGTACATGTATATAGATCTTCCCCAACACATAATGATTTTGACATACAAAGAAAATCTTGAGAGATTAATTTTATGTATAGGCTTGACTGTATTAGGAAAGAAATATTTACACATAATTATCGATAATAGGGTCAAAACAAGTTTTAATACTAGACACTTGACTCTCAATCGCATGAACACAGTTACCCGATATTATGTAGGGACTCCATTTCTATAGCAGGCACTGCCTGACACCCGTCATAAAGAGAAAACTTGAACATCCGAGCGGCCGTTGAAGACTCCTGCCTTGTTGTAAGAGCAGAAATGTTTTTCACCTTCTGGATTTGCACGACCAATGGCCCCACCAGCTGAAAAGTAGCACCAATATTTACTGTCTGAATCTATCCGCACATAAATACATGAAATCGAATTAAGTTTGCTGCATTTAATTTGTTTCAACTGTAATTCATAACGAGTAATCAAACTTTTCAATTAAAGAGACCTCACCCTAGTTGAGCTGTGTGTATTTTGCTCGGTATAAATGCATAGTTTGTTCAATTGATTTCAGCCATCAATAATTTGGACAGACAGAAAGATCAGAAGAATCAAAAGTTGAGAGATGTCCAATCCTGTTTTTGTCTCATCTAACACATGGCTACACTTACTTAGTAGGTAAATTACCATGACTATCTGAAATAACTAACCATTTCCTGAAAATATACACTAAATCAACATAAAACTGAATGCATTTCTTACTGTCCCAAGTGCTGAACTGAGAGAAATAGGTCGTCATGTCTCTTTCAGGCGTTGTGAAAATATTTTCGACGAACAGCATTTTGGTCCCTTTGTTATTTTGGTAAGTTTAAAAGTTAAAATGGTAAATGTTGTATATGTTAAAAAAAACAAACTTTCTGCTCAAAAACTTTCTTATTACCCAAGCAATGCCGGGTTGTACAGCTAGTAAATATATATATATATATATATGTATATATATATATATATGTACATGTAGATATATATATATATATATATGCTGGGTAGCACAGCTGGTAGATATACATATATATATATATATATACATATATATACTAGCTGTGCTACCCGGAGTTGCCCAGGTAATAAGAAAGTCTGGACAGAAAATTGATTTGTATTTAACATATAACAACATTTCTCATTCTAGCTTCCAAACTAGATATCATGAAAAAAGTGTTTTGTGTAGTTGAAATAAATTAGGAAACAAATAAAAACAACTGTAAAGGTTTTAAAACTTTGTCAAACAACTGTAACTTTCAAGCTATTAGCCTGGCACATTGCCAATGGAAACTTCCAGTAAGCTGTTAATAAGTGCTAGGCTTCTAATGAAGGTAAGCCATGACGTTATGTCAGCATTGTCCAGCTTCGCTGTTGTTGCATCTGCAATGTTGTCCAGCTACAGTTATTCTAATAATAGCTATAGTCGGACATACCGAAAACAGATATACTTTGAGAAACGTGAGAGGTGCGACACTATTCGCTTTAGTGCAAAGCTCATCACATTTGTGATTGGAGCACTCTGGTGTCAGCACATTGACTTTCTTAAAGTCGGTGAGGTAACTTGGTTGTTTCATGACGGGAAGTCAACGCTCATTGGCAATGGGATTTGTCCCCCTGGCCGGCTCTGAGCTGCACTAGTACTGTCCTGAAAATATATATTACATATATATATTACATATATATATCACATATATATATTACATATATATATATATATATTTGTATAGCTATATTTGTATAGCAAAGCTCATCACTTTTGTGATTTGAGCACTCTGGTGCCAGCACATTGACTTTCTTAAAGTCAAGTTTCTTAAAGATTTGTGTCCCTTGCCTAAGCTCTGAGCTGCACTGATGAGGTTTCAATAGCCGAATCAGTACTGTCTGTAGCACGAGTATATATATATATATATATATATATTACATATTTACATATATACAGGACAGATAGCGCAGTTGGTAAGGTATCGGGACGGTGATCATTAGGTCCTCGGATCAAACCCCAACAACTGCACTTTTCTGGTGGTCCTTGGACAAGACCCTTGCTTGTATAATGTCTACAACCTCTATGATGAGTGCAATAACCAAAGCCATGCCGGCTCGGACGTCGCCCGGTCAAACAAGGTCCGCGCTGTAGCTGAACCAGGACAAGGCAGTGAAAAATGGGCTACTGGTTCAAAACGGATAAAATGGACTCGGACTGATAACATGGACCTCATGCAGTGCTACTTTATGAGTGAACCTCAAAAGTGGGGCTATATGGGAAGGATGCGGCAACTGTGGATAAACATGCGCCCTGAATTGCCACTAACCGCTAAGCAACTTGTAGCTCAGAGGAGTAACATAATCAAGCGGCACCTCATATCGGAACTTGAGGTAGATGAAATTAAGGAACAGTTCACCCAAGTAACCTCAACCAACGAGGAGTGCATATCAACACACACTGTCACGCTTACACGATCAAGCGTTGACTCACGGGTTGAAGAAGACATGCACTTGGACCTTGACCCAAGGGTGAGAGAGCTTGCGGAAAATATTATCAACAAGATGTCAGCTGCTAATGATTAGGGAAGCAGGGTACCACTACGAAGAGTTAGCAAGGCCATACCTAAGAAGCTGTTAGAAGACATTATAACATGGCACTGGAGTCGATCTCAACTGGATCAATCAGTGAGACTAATGCCTTAATCTACAGTACAGCAACCGCCATCTTGGAGGAGATGGATATTAAGCCAATGCCAACAAGGCTTCAAGCCATTCCATCCTGGCAGCTGAGGCTACAAAATAAGATCAAGGACTTGTTAATTAGTAGGCTCAGTGAGAGATCTAACCACAGTTTGGAGTGTCCAAAAAGGGAAGCCACAATAGAAGCTCTAGAATCTGCCAAACAGCAGCTAGTAGCACTCTTGGCACGACTGAAGCGGTACACTAAAGAGCGGGATAACAAGAGAATGAACAAACTGTTTATCAATAATCCATCTAGAGTGTATTCCCAGTTCAAAGGTGAACTGCAGAGGCCAATGTATGAGCCTCCCCGATCTAGCACTTCAAGGTTCTGGAAGGTCATCTGGAAGAAAGAGACTACTCATAACACCACTGCAAATTGGCTGAAGAGGCTTAAAGAGAACCATCAACACACTGTGGCTCAGCAAGGACTCACCATCAGCAAAGAGGACATCAAGTGCAGAGTGCAGCGTATGAAGAACTGGGCAGTGTAAGATAGAGGTCGAATACAATTTAATAGCACTTTATTTTCTCTATCTTACGACATTCATATTGTTCACATAAACTACATATTTGACTTATTAGACTCATTTCGAAAATACGGTTGGTTATTACCACACAATGGATATGTTAGAAACATCTCATTAGACTGTCACCACCTAAATGTTGCAATGAAGACAATGACCAACAGGTAGCGCAATGTTTATGAAATAATCGGAGGAAGTCAACAAAGGTTTTCCTCTCCATAATCTTTACGATTGAATCTGTTATAATGATATGTTAATTATGGTCTGGCATGGTCATCCTTCCAATCCGTTCAAGTGTCTTTGTATCTTGCTTCCTGTATGAACAAAGGTTTTCTATTTAATTGATATCGTAACCATTCGGTTCTGGGACTATATTGTTATTGTGAATAGTATATAAGGCTGTGCATGAGAATCATTAGTGTGCGTAAATTAGTAAGCGAGCTGTGAGAGCAATATATAATAAAGTTTGATAATAATCCAAAAGCACATCTCTTATTCAATACGAAGATAGTTGGTAGTCTAACAACTACACATCGCACCCAACCATTACAGCAGCACCTGGCCATGACATGATTCAAGTCTTCTGGTTAAAGAAATTGACATCTCTTCACATTAGAATGGCTAAGCAGATGGAATGCCTAATAGAACAAGGTGACCATCCAGAATGGCTGACCAAAGGACGAACTGTACTTCTGATAAAAGATCCAAAGCAGGGGCCGATTCCCAAAAACTATCGACCAAGAATGTGCTTGCCCACTACTTGGAAACTGCTCTCAGGAATAGTTGCAGACAAACTGGAAGAGCACATGAGTCACTATATGACCAGTGCTCAGAAAGGAATTGGGCGCAACACCCGAGGAGCTAAACATCAGTTACTGGTGGATCGGACGGTCTGTCAAGACAGCAGGAGAAGGCAAACCAATCTTGCCATGGCTTGGATTGACTACAAAAAGGCCTATGACTCAATTCCCCATAGTTGGATACTTGAGTGCCTCAGTATGTACAATGTTCACCCTGCTCTTGTGGCATTCATCAAGATGTCAATGACCAAATGGAAGACGGAACTGGAGGCTAATGGCAAAAAGCTGGCAAGTGTACAAATTAAGCGAGGCATCTATCAAGGTGACTCCTTATCACCGCTGCTCTTCTGCATATGCCTAAACCCTCTAAGCAATATGCTGGAGGAGACTCAATATGGGTACCAGTTTAAGAGTGGCACCAAGATAAACCACCTCTTCTACATGGATGACATCAAGCTGTACGCTAACAAAGAAAGGGACATTGATTCGCTAATACACCTCACTCAGGTATACAGCAAGGACATCGGAATGACCTTCGGTATTGAGAAATGTGGAAGGCTAATTCTTAAGAAAGGCCATTCTATGCTCACAGATGGCCTAAGAATGCCAAATGGTACCATCAAAGATATAGAAGAAGGGTACAAGTACTTGGGGATTATGCAAAGCAACATCAACCACGAAGCCGAGGTACGTCACAAAGCCATTACCGAATACAAGAAACGCCTTTGGCAGGTCTTACGGAGCCAGCTCAATGCCAAGAACCAAGTCATGGCAATAAATACCTACGCACTGCCAGTAATAAGATATTCAGCAGGCATAATAAAGTGGACTGAGGAAGCCATCAAAGAAACAGATATAGCAACTCGTAAACTGCTGACCATGCATGGAGCACTTCACCCAAAATCTGATACTACTAGATTGTATCTCGATAGGAAAGATGGCGGTAGGGGACTCAAAAGTGTACAGCAGACAGTGAAAGAGAAGGAGCAAAGCATCAAAGCATATACAGCCTCCATGGCCATCTCAGATAAGTTGCTAGCTGAATTTCAATCGGCTGCTCTTACAACGGACCTACGCCCTGATGATGAGGAAATTGACTGGCACACGAAACCTCTTCATGGTGCTTACCACCAACAAATATCTAAGGTTGGCGATCTTCACCAGACATATATGTGGCTGAACAAAGGAAACCTAACGGCCAATACAGAGTCGCTAATCATGGCAGCCCAGGAGCAAGTGCTCCCAACAGGGCAACTCCAAACGAAAATCTATCACACTAGAGACGATTCTAGATGCAGACTGTGCAAAGATGCACCTGAGACCATCCAACACATCATCAGTGGATGCAGGCAGCTAGCAGGGAACGCATACACTGAGCGGCATAATCATGTCGCAGGTATTGTGTATAGAAGTCTATTTCATGAGTATGGCCTTAATAAACCGCAACACTGGTGGGAAGCTCCTGGTAAGGTGAATGAAAATGACCGCGCTAAGATCCTCTGGGACTTCTACATCCAAACTGACAAGCATGTCCTAGCAAACCAACCAGATATAGTGGTGGTAGACAAGGAGAACAAGAGGGCTACTATAATAGATATAGCAGTACCCAATGACTACAATATAGCCAGCAAAGAAAAAGAAAAGGTAGAGAAATATCTCCCTCTTGGAGAAGAAATTGAAAAATGCTGGAATGTAAGAACAACTGTAATCCCAGTAGTCATTGGGGCACTGGGCACAATAACACCGGCCCATAAAATGTGGCTTGCCCAAATACCAACAACAATCAACTCAGGTGAGTTGCAGAAAAGTGCGCTATTGGGAACAGCTAAGATCTTGAGGCGAGTGCTCAAACTCCCAGGTCTCTGGTAGGAGACCCGAGTTAGAGCAGAATTTATCACCCATACGGGGTATCCGGGGTGAGGAAACAATTTTTTATATATATATAGTTGGCTATAGACATACATAGAGTGGTATAGAGATCCATAGTAATTATCTACGGCAATTTTCTCCTGGTAAAAATTATCAAAATCATCATCATTAAAAAATAGTAACGAAACAACATGTTAACCTTAGTAACTATAGGTACCTACAATGACTTTAGTGCATTTTGGGGTTAAGATCTCCAAGATATTATAACATTACAATGTACTACGTGAAAATTTCTTACCTTCAAAACAAACTTGAATGAATTTAGCTTACTAAACACATACTCAAAGAAAGTTTTAGAATGTATTTTAGCAAACTTCAAACTTGCAACTAAAATTTTATCATTTATCCGTTTGAAAATCCGTTTTACCATAACGAATAAATAGATAACGCTGAACATGCCAAGGCAAGCGACATAGCTCCTAATAACGTATATAATCAGTACAAAACTCGCCAAATTTTAATTGCGAGAGAAATTATTGTTGATATTGCGTGGCAGAAAAAATTCGCCCTAACAAAAAATAACGAAGAAACATCGTGCTTCCTAGAGTTAGGCAAAACATTTTTATAACAGAGGCATCCTAACGTATGGGCGCAATGCACAAATTATACGTTATTTAGCGTATGCGTACGGTATATGATGAGGGTTTGGATTATTAAGACTTGTATAGCTCAATGGTAGAGCCCATGGTTTTAAAACTTGCGGTTGTAATCTCCGTGAGTACAGATTCACAAGAGTGTGAAATTCCAATTTCATGATTTTACTAGCTCTAGCTGGACATACACACAAACTTTGAAAAATATATATAGAGATTTGTATATATATAGTTTGAACTACTGTCAATCACTCCAACATGTAACAAGAAAACCAGTGTAAACAAGCATGCAGTTATGTAAAAATAGTCTTAAATACTAAATCATTAGATAACATGTATTTTAATTGTAATTTCAACTACCCACAATGCATTTATCTAGTATATGATAACTAGTTAGTAGTAACATACCTTGGCGGGCTTGCTCTTTGCAAAGTCACATGGTAGGCTAGCAACTGCCACTTCCTTTATGTCAGTCTAAAATTAAGAGTTGGCTACAATAATATTATGCACCAATAATATTATATTAAATATTATTTAATATGTTAAATTATTATGCTCCAACTATGTTAAAACAAATAGCAACAAAATAAATACACGAATCCCACAATGTTCCTAATAGATGGAAAGGTAAGGGTTAACAACTGTTCATATATCCATTGTGTAATCATTAACATTCTACAAGCCATCAGCAGGGAAACGTCAGTAAAAATGTAATTATACAATTGTTGCTAAGACACAAAAGGTAAGCACCTGCTAGAAAGACAGCCATTAGTGTAAGTAAATAACCACAGTGGTGTAAGTGTCACTTACACTCAACAGTACATCTGTGATGCTGAATTTATTGGTTGACTGCTTCAAGCATTTCTGATACACCTCATCAGTAAGATGCCTAAAATAAATCAGTTTACATGTAGAATAAAGTAGAAAAACCGATGGAAAAGCTTCAACATGAATATTAAAATATGTACAGCACTACAAGTCTAGAGTACGGTGCAAAACTTAATTTACCATAGATAGTAGAATAGATCCTTATCAAAGCTGTCGCAAGCATGACGCTAAAGTAAAACTACGACAACCTACAAGTTGATGTTCGACTTTTTTTAGATTTTTTAGTAATGTTTAAAATCTGAATTTAAATTTTGACACAAGTTCTTTGCTGTGGTGGATGTCAGAGAAAAGAAGTCATGCGCAGTACAAAAGAAGTATTGATCTAGAGCACGGCTCTGAAGTAGATATTAAGCGGTAGCCTTGGAGACAGCAGAAAGTATTGTGCTGATAGAATTGATAAGCGAGATGGTAGCAAACACAGCAGACACTCCTCTAGCGTATATTACATGTAACTATAACATAAATTTCAAGAAAAGAAAAAGATTTATGTGAAGTTGTTGCTTCGTACTCCGTAAAAATTTCATATAATGTAAAGTGTAAAGTTGGGCGGCTGTTCAAATTCAACTTGAATGGTAGTTTATCTCGCCGCATTTGCGAAAGAAAAAATGCTGTGTTTATAGAGTTATATGATATATATAAGTTACCGTAAAACCTCTAATGGAATGCCACCTCTATTTGAACGCCCCCTCCAATTGACCGCCACCCTGAGAGAAGGGTTGAAAAATAGACCGCCACTCTCCGATTGACTGCCACCCTGAGAGAAGGGTCGAAAAATAGACCGCCACTCTCCAATTGAACGCCACTCTCCAATTGAACGACAATCTCCAATTGAACACCACCTCCAGTTGACCGTCACTTTAATACTATTTGATTTTTACGAGCCCATTATATCAACTGATCGAGAGAAAAGTGTCTCCAAAATCATACTACTAACAAACCGTTTATATCAATAACAATTAATTCTCTCACTGTCTAATTCCAAAGCTTTTTGTTGTTTTTTGTTAAAACTTTGAAAGCAACACCATGAAAATAATCAATAAAACTATCTCAGGCTAGTATTAGTAGCTCTCTGTTTAACACGGTCTTTCTACTTTGAAGTAGCCTACATATACATTACTAAAAAGCGACTTAAATTTACGATGTTAGATGAGCTTTCAAAGCAATGCTATGAAAATAATTACTGTCTCAGGCTAATAGTAGCTCCTTGTTTAACGCGAAAAAAAATTAAAACAAGAAGATATTGTGAAAATTATTGGCCAGCTAGAAGATGTTCATTCCATCAAACGAAAGCAACAATCAGAACGCAGCTATCTGAGCAAATGATAGAAATAGCTTTGATTTAAAAATGTTAATGTTTGTTTCTACAAGTAATATAAGCATGGTTCATTTATCTCACTAATTCATGATTAAATTTTTGTATCATTTAATACATTATTATTGTATAACTTACAAATATGCAGATTTATAACATATTATTTAATAGCATCCTTACAGCTATCTTAACACAGCTTACAGTGGATCTATGCTCATAACTCCACTTCTATTGCACATAACAAGCTAGTTTGGCTGCAAACTGTAGCAAACATATCAGTTAGTGCAACGAGCTTTTATTCACCAATGTAAATATAGATATAAAATAAAAATACATCTTCAAATTTAGAATGAAATAAAAATTGAAAGTTCCAGCAAATTGCAAAAAAGGACGCAGACTATAATATCATTGCAGGTCAATTGCAAGCAATAGATATAAACTAGTAGAGATATTTCTCTATGCACCTTTATTAAGAGATCTTTAAGAAGTTTGAGGTAAGTTAGTAGATTTATTGCATCCAAAGGGTTTAATATCGCTCTACCGAAAAAAGAGCAAAATATAGGCGATGCTCGCTTCATCCGGCTAAATTTATTTGCGGAAAATCCTGACGAGCTATTTGGAAAATTAACCGCCAGTCTCTATTTGAAAGCCACCTCCAATTGACCGCCATTATAGAAGGGTTAAAAAATAGAACGCCATGGCGTTCAATTAGAGGTTTTACGGTATATATATAACTTTAACAACATTCTAGCTTGTTTTGATAGATCATCAGATGTGTCAACAAAACAGAGAATAGGGTAGCTGCCCAATTGTTCATAAGCACAAAGGCAATTGATTGGTGAAGGCGTTACAGCGTCCACGTACCAATCCGAATGTCATGTATTGGAGTATTGTTGAAAGTTATCTGTTATCCTAACCTTGAACTCTAGTTACAGATAGATGACGAACACATAGAACTGCTTTTGACAGTATAAAGATTTTGTTGTTTTGCCTTATTGTAGATGTAGAAAATATTTGTTATTAGTTTTACTTTGCAGAATAGACTTTGCTGTTTAGAAAAAATATGTAAATTGTTATAACTGAACATTAAAAATGTGCAGTCCCTATCAACTTGTAAAATTACCACAATCATAGTCTATAAAACCAGTGAGAATGATCATAAAAAGGTGCTGATGCAAACCGATAATACTGCAGTTATGGTACAGGCAACACAGCAAAGGAGTTAAGTCAAGTTCTTTTCCAATTTCATAGCTAAAGGGGAGAGTTTGGAAAGATCTTGGAATGGATTAGGCAATTTACATGCATTTTGCTGTCGTTATAAAATAAAATCCCTGTAACGTAAACCTTCCTGGAACGGATTATTTACGTTGTAAGAGCGTCTACTTTATGAGGAAAGGAAAGGGCATATAGTAAGGCAAAAGACAGTAGAAAAAGGTATATAGATAATAGCGAAGGTCAGTACGTCTTTAGATATGGAGCAGGTAGTAGAGAATGTAGTAGAGACAGAATTTCCTACAATTGTGATCGTAGTGGCCATGACATGCAAAGCTGTCCAACCATTAAATGTTTGTGGGCTACGAGGTAATTTATCCCGAAACTGCAAGGATAGGGGGTGAGAAATGAGTTACTATAGCTGTAGAGGTAGCAGTACTTAGTAGGCAAGGAGACAGCCGTTACAGTAGTTACAAAAGGTATGGCAGTTGAAATACCAGTAGAAAAAGAGGTATAGGGATAAAGACAGATCTCACGGTATGAGGGATAAATGGATTTGACTTGAAGACCACAGTATGGACAGGTATAAGAGTAACAGTTGATACAAAACACACATAGGAATGAAGCAAGGAACAAGAACTGTGGAAGTGATAGAAATTTATTTCCTAAAAGCCAAAACGATGGTGAGGAGCAGAGGCGTAAGATTTTCTGGCTCTACAGAGAAGTATGGCAAAGACCAATGATTAGGCTGGAAAACTGCAGTATTTAAAAGTCAATGGAGTGAGTGTTGTGTTGACATTTGATAGTAGCAGTTAGTAGCCTTTCAGTTAGTAGTAGTACTAACTGAAAGAACAGCCAAGTTGGCGTTGCAGTTACAGAAATCATCAATAGCTTCATCAATACAATAATCAGGTTTGAGTTTTTGCCAATCTATGTGATGTGATCACTTTTAATCAGAGATGGGCACTGGAGTTTACTTACTTGCTTAAGCAAGCCTTACAGCTCATCTCACAAACTAATTGAAAATAATCGATTCTCTGGTATATTTCATTTACTGTAGAATCATATTGGCTCAGAGCATCCTACCAGTACGAATTGAATCGAGTCTTTACTGTCACCATAGAGGAACTGACTCGATTTACTATTTTCAACAATCAAAACGACTCAAGTCAAAATACATCAATCCTTCCCTTTATTATTACTGTGTTGATGAATAATTCATCCAGCGATGACCTAAGTACCCTAGGACAATTATATTTTGCTAATATTTAGTTTCGTGAGTAGCACACAGAGTAAAATTTCACTGCAACTTAATTTCGCGGCTCTGATGAGTGCGAAAATACAGTCAAACATGGATAACTCGAACTTCATGGGACCGAGCAAAAGTGTTCGAATTATCAGAGCGTTCAAGTTATCAGAGCACTGTCACAAGTCCATGTATTTACTTATTTATTAGTAGATACATGTACATATACAAACTATAATATAAATCAAAAGCACAAATGGCTTGTTTCAAATTAAATGCTTCTAATGTAAAGTTTAAAACGTTTTTATCAAAAAGTATAGAGATTTTTCTATCACTTGAGATTGGTTCATTGTTTGAGGTGATGTTATTGCCAGGACGTTTTTCAGATTGACATTGGCAAAACTTGATCGTTGTTGAAATGCTCAAAAGAAAAGACATTTTTTTCTTTTGGGGTTTACCCACGATCAATTTTGCCGTTTTTTCTTGAAGTTTATGCAAAGATTACCTTACTTTACCTGGGATTCGTTAAGAGCAACACTCCGAGGCAGTTCAATTAGAAGTTTTACGAGGTTTTACGTTCATTCTATATCACTCACGCTTTTTTAATAGATACTTATTGAATGTACACACGTATTCTGTGTTTAGGTCAAACGATGAATAGTGTTTTGTAGCTAAGACAACGTATACGTTTAATTACAACAATTTTTAAGACGTTTTAAACATTCAATATTCCAACGTTGATTCAACATGGAATCAACGTCGGAAAACTATTCATCACGGGCTAGCTGGGTTACGCCACGCACTCAAGGATTTTCGCCACGCACATACAAAACAAAAACAACATGCGATTTTTGTTTTGTATGTCCGTGGCGAAAATCCTTGCACGCGTGACCCGGCTAGCCCGTGCTATTCATCGTATAGCAGTATAAACCAAATTTCACCAAACGTTTAGAAAAGTCGTTGACAAAAATATTTTGCCGATGGTGGTAATAACGACGATTATGAATTACGAAAAGATGAGGTTTAGCTCTATGGCTTTGAATAAAGTGATTTTCTAAAGCGATAACAACCGTTTCGGTAGCTGTTGGGCAAAAAAACAGTTCGAATTAACAGTGTTGAGTTCGAGTTATATATAGCAATTTATCATTACGTGGGAACGGACCAAAGAAACCGTTCGAATTAACCATGTGTTCGAGCTATCCGTGGGCGAGTTATCCATGTTTGACTGTATAGTGATGTGAAAATAAATGCAGTGGAAAAAACATTACATTTCTCAGGTCCAGTTCACTAATAGGAAAAAAATTCAATTTGGGAATAGTTCGTATTTGTAAACCACAGGTTGAAATGTGTGGGTGAGATCGACAATTCAATTTGATCACTTGCTGCCATTTGTTTCTTGGACTATCAATGACATCTAGGTCCCTCCCGCCGTGTTTTTCACACTCGAATCCCAAGAAGAAGAAAATAGATAGGTAACAACCAACTTCACAACCTAAACTGTATAACCCTTACGCTGCCATAAACACATTTATGCGTTTTCTAGGGGCCACTGCCATAAACGCATTTTTGGACTTTCTCAGCAATTGTGTGGTAACCTGATTTTATTATTTGTTGACCACATAACCCACGGTCTTTAAGAGTTTTATGAAATTGACTGTGTTGTCCGAAGATTTCTTTATAAAATCAGCCTAAAACAACGAAGCAATTTTAAACTTTTGTTTGAGAATTTCTAATCTAAAAACGAACATTTTTCTGTGAGTTCATTAACTACCCCGCGTCATAAAACAGGTAATTAGTTGTTGATGACTTAATAGCCAATTTAGATTTTCTATACAGATAATTAAAGTAGAACTTGAAAAAATACTGTATACATATCATGAAGCAATATCGGCAATTTCGGTAAAATGGCTGGCACTAGGCCGGTAACGAATTTGTACATGATTGGCAGTGAAAGAGATAATGTGGTTGGACCTGATGAGGGTTGATATTGTTTTTGGATGGTAATAAAATTTATCACTACAATAATTATTCTTCAATTTTATGACTTCACCTACCAGACTTTCATCCTCATCAGTTACAAATTCGGTGACTAAACTGATATAATCTTAATTTGCTTTGCCATGCTGCTCAGTCGGTGTATTAGCTATAATGAGTTTACCAGAAATTTCCCATTTATCCCAACCACAGACGAAAATTGCCTGCATTTCTAATATTACGACTTTATTGTGGATATCAATGAACAAAGCTATGTAACTTCGCGTTTTCGCTCGTTCGTTATGATAGTTTAGTTTCGCTCATTAAATTTTCGCGAGAGGATGACACAGCGAAAACGCGAAAGTTAGGTGCTGCGAATACATAGGCTAAGTGTCCTAGGGTAGCACAATCTGTTACTTGATGTGCGCCAAAGCAAAAGTGTCAGTGCAGTTCCATGTTGTCAGCCGCACACCATTTTTAAAAGACCTCAATATAACTGTGTATATTTTATTGGTCAATAATTTGTACAACGCACTAGTATAGTTTAGCTCTATGGTGTGCTTTGGCACAAACAGAAAGTTTATTTATAAGCTTCATAGCTGCTTGCGAATATCAGTCACTCTAACAAAAGCCATTATATCGAACTCGCCTTTTTGCCTATATATAAAAACAATGAACATGAATAGCAGTGTTATCAGATCCACCCGAAACTTATTCTCAATAAATTTAGGAATTAGGTTATAACTTTTCCAAAAATCCATACCTGTTACATGTACAGTACATAGTTTTTCCCTTACTCACAAACAGTCTTTCTATTTAGGATGAATAAAAAAAATATTGCAAACAGCAACTCAAACGTATTTTGGTAGTAAAATTCTTTAACACCGGCCCCAATATATTCTGACTACTACATTTGTATACTAGATAACATGTGTCAGTGTGTTGGCCAAACTGCCAAAATGATAGATTTTTCTTTTGCAGCCGATTTCAAGTACAAAAATACAAAACATTCATTTTGCTTCTCAAATGCATTGATTTTAGTGCAGAGGTCTCTGCTGATTCTAAAAAGTGTTAAATAAAAGTTATATGGCAAAAACTGTTTCTACAGCAAAAAATCTGAGTGTATGCCATCAAAGAACTGATAGGCATGACTTAATTTAAACCGAAAAAGAAATAAAATCTGTAGTAAAATACTGTTGTTGATATTTTCTAAACAAACAGTCAATTGACTGAGCAAATGGGGAAGCTAAACTGACAATTGCAAGTTACTGTTATTTTGTAATACAGTAGACGCTACTATAACGTAAATAATCCATTCCAGGAATGCTTACGTTATAGGGAATTTACGTAATAAGAACAGTAAAATGCATGTACATTGCCTGGTCCATTCCAAGATCTTTTCCAACTCACCCCTTTGGCCATGCAACAAGAAAATCTTTACTCTTTTAATTGGTGGGCTGTGCCGTAACTGCAGAATTATTGATTTGCATCAACAAACTTTCTCCTTTTTATGATCAGTCTCACTGGTTTTATAGACCATGATTGCGGTAATAGGAGCAACCGTATTTTCATAAGTCAATTTTTCGGTAAGAATCGGTAAAGAATTGAGTTTGTTTATTTGGGATAACTGAACTGAGTCATTGATGTTAGGATGGCTAAATAATTAGGTAAGAAGTGAAAAGCGATGTTTTGCAATGAGATGTGTATTGAATGAATTCTTACACGGCATATGATGCAAAAGAATTGAGAAATTAATTGTTAATTTTTTAATAAGAAGTGAATCGAGACATTTTTAAAACTATATACACATTTCTGCTTTTAACGTAACTCATATAAATCTAGCAAAGTTTCCAGCTGGCGAACATGATACAGTAATCACAGACAATCGACATATGACCGAGCAGCATTTAATTGAAACCCACAATTAGAAATGACTATCCAGATTAATAAACCAGCAACTTCTAACCTTCATATTACTAAGCGCTGCAACGATATCAGACATGGATAAATAGAAAATCTGTTGATGTCACAGTGAAGGAATCAAGATTTTACAGGAAAAAGTTCTGCAGACAAAAATTTCTAGCGTTCACATAATTTTAACCAATAACATTTTATTTGTTTAACACCCGAGCGCACCATACTCATAAAGACAGTGTCTCGCGTATTATGCCCAATTAGTTTATGCGTAAACATTAAGAGAGAAACAAACATTGAGGACCGCATTTATAAAGGTTTAGTAATACGCGTGATTTTGAATTAGGGTGATGTTAAAAAAAGATTTCTAACCAACATAAAATCATTCTAAAACACTCATATGTGAGTTTCGGAGGATTTTCAGTTGGATAAAAAAACTGCGTGACACTGTGCAAAGGCTAAAATTATGCCAGATCGTCATAAAATTGCTCCCAATGGCTTGCATATTAAGTAATATCTCAAACAATCTGAAAATGTGTGAGGGTTTGTTGAGATTTTACTCAACAAAGTAGTTTTCGAGCCCTAAACCCGAGAACTGCTTTCTCAGATTAATATTTCAAGGTTATACTAAGATGGTATAATTGTAAATCTAGGATAACAGGCTAAGATGGACAAACTACATCGGACTTCTTTAAAGGTTTACTTGCAACAGCATTCACATTACTGTTATTTGGTATCAAAAGATTCACCATATCTTAATCTGCTGCGTTGTAGGTGCAAAATATTTGGAAATGTGGTTGCAAGCTTTTAAAAGCTAAAAACCGCAGTTCATCGCAGCCATCACAAAACGCCGTAGATTAGAATCTCTTTCCAAAATGGCTTAAATGGGACCTAGTTGAACACGATATGCTTCTGTTTGTAGTTTCATGCAACCTCATTCATCGAAATATTTTCGCAAATAAACTTCACGCATTCAATAAAACTATGTCTATTGTCCTTTCGCGCCTATTTTATTTTTATTGTAATGCTGTCATTTTGAGCACTGATATCTTAAAACCTAGCCTAAAAATTTGTTTAATTTTTTAGCTGTAGCCCAAAGAAGCGCATATCATCCTCTGATAAACATGAGGAGCCAGTTGGTCACTTGTGATAGTCAAAAAATGCTGAAGAAATTTTTCGCACCGTTTGGCAGAAAGTATGGGTCACATGATAAGATTACAAGGAGATGATTAAACTAAGCTGAAACGAAACTGTAAAGTAACGATAATTTATATTTGATAAGGACTTTTCAGTAGAACCTGAAGTGTTTGTCATAAACTAGTGATACGAGAGTTTTATATTGAGCATTTTACTGGCCTTTTATTTTACGTGATAACATCACATGTCAAAACAATACCCACGCCGAGTTGAAAACGTCATCAAAATAAAATAATTCCAAATTACGGCGTTTTCGTGATGGCTGTGATTAACTGTTCGTTTTTGAGCTTTTAAAAGCTAGTATACCTAATCACATTTCCACATATTTTGCACCTACAACACAGCAGAGCAAGTAAGACATGATGAACATTTTGATACCAAATAACTCTAATGTGAATTCTGTTGCAAGACAATTTTTAAAAATGTGGAAAAACTTCCAGTGACTTTCTTTCCAAGTTTAAAATATTTTCAAGCTAATACAGGTCGAAGTTTTCTCAAGCATGTGCAGACCTGCCAACCCAAGAGTGGGGCAATGCGTGAGATTTGGTTATGGGGCAATTGATGTCTCAATAATAGTATATATGAAATTGTAGAAATTGGGGCAAAAATCTCACGCATTTCTCACGCATTTTCATCTTTTCTTTGG
Source organism: Watersipora subatra (assembly GCF_963576615.1). Taxonomy (NCBI): domain Eukaryota; kingdom Metazoa; phylum Bryozoa; class Gymnolaemata; order Cheilostomatida; family Watersiporidae; genus Watersipora; species Watersipora subatra. The sequence continues at coordinate 48,740,996 of NC_088715.1, read as the reverse complement.
GGTGATTGCGTGAGTCTCACGCCCAATGCGTGAGAGTTGGCAGGTATGAGCATGTGTGAATATGACCCCTGACGATTTCTTAGATTATAAAATGTGTTTTTTTTTCTAGCTTTAACACATTTTCGACTAATTTAGACCCTCGCGCAATTTTTTAGTTTGTTGAGGTACTACTTAAAATGCATCTGGTAAGTCATTGGGAGCAATTTTATGACGCTCAGGCATGATTTTAGCCTTCACACAGTGTTACACAATTATTTTACCTAACTGAAAATCTTCCAAAGCTCATCTGTGAGTGTTTTTTGAATGATTTTATGCTGTTAAAGTGATTTTAATCATCACACTCATCCACGCATTTTACTAAACCGAGCGCATCTTCTTTTGAAAGACAGCGTCTCGCTCATTACGGTCAATTAGGCCTAGTTTGTGCACGAACACTACGACAGAAGCAAATCATCGAGCACTTTTACACATATCTGTCTAATCTCAACTTGAATGAAAACAAGAACTCGTTCATCAAGCAGCAAATCGTAAATAGTAATTGCTTATATCAACCGCATGTATTGACTAGTCCTACCAGCCTTCAGACTTTGGGTCTTCCATTTTGCGTGGCGTCCTTGATCTAAGTGAAATTTATACAACGCGACAAGTGTTTGGATCGGCCTTTCGTATACGAAAGCCTACCCCGTTACGCGAAGGTACGCAAAGACTAAAAGTAAGAATTTACAAAAAAACTACCGCAATTACGCGATATATACCATATAAAGCGCCTCAAGTCGAGTTTGCACAGTGTACATTGCGCGTACGGTACACACAGTCAGGTATAATGAAAGTAAGAAGTAATAGGAAGAGACAACTCGTACTCATCAGCTTGTAAATTATTTATTCGCTATGCTCTTTCTACTGTAGCCAACGAAGTGCAGTCAGAGCCATCGAGTGTTACACTCGATGACTCTGAGTGCAGTGCAACCAGTGCGTCGCGTGCTACAACCTGCCCGATCAAGTAGACCAGAACAGAAGTTAACTTTTTACAGCCTGCTGGACCCATAGAGTTATCTCCCCCTAAAGTGATAACTGTGCATTCAATAACACGAGCGTTTCCGGTGCCATCAAGGAGCGTTTAGGCCACGCCCCTTTTTTGTGCTAGTGACTCGTAGTGATTGACAGAACAATAACATCAGCCATGAGAATGATCATGAATTTGCACAGTTAAGATAGTAATTATTGCTCATACTAAAGAGATGATGATTATAGTTTATTACTCTAATATATGCTTATTATTTAAAGCAATTCAATTCTTACATGACTTGCAAAGACACTGAATAGACAGTGTTAAGTAAGTGAGTTAATGCAATCAGTAGATAGATACTCAGATACTGCATCCCAATACATACATACATATATATATATATATATATATATATATATATATATATATATATATATATATATATATATATATATATATATATATATATATATATATATATATATATATATATATATATATGTATATATATATATGTATATATATATTTATATATATATATATATATATATATATATATATATATATATATATATATATATATATATATATATATATATAGTATTGGGATGCAGTATCTGAGTATCTATCTACTGATTATACTGATTATACTATATATATATATATATATATATATATGTATTGGGATGCAGTATCTGAGTATCTATCTACTGATTATACTGATTATACTATATATATATATATATATATATATATATATATATATTACTGGTGTTTATAAAATTATCAGTCGTGAGAGAACTGATCTTTCCTTCCTCTTCCCTCCCTTTACAATCAGCCTGATGTGCTTTGTGATGTAGTGCTTTATCCTGATGTCAAGATATTTGCTGGCTACCATTCTCACAAGCTGGAGCCTATGTTCCAACTCCATCTCAACCAGCTCACATTGGTGTGTAAAAAGCCTGGCTGGTTGATCCTCCATCAGGCTTTCGAACACCAATGCTTCTATCTTAGCGACTACACACTTTTGAGTCAAAAACATAGGGTCCAGGAATGTGAGAATGACCTGCTCACACCGCTGCAGAATGGTTGTTACTGGCTGTGAAGGAATTTTCAAGTTGGAAATTCCAAGACCGGTTGGAAATTCCAATAACTAATCTATTAGCTACTAGCATTCTACTACTAATGTCTCTGTGGTGATTTCGCCAAATGAGTGATCTTGTAAGACTTTGTTAAGACTTATAAACTGAACTTTATTGCTTTTAATTGGGGAGAAGGGGTGTGAAGACCCCAAACTTGCATTTTCACTAATTTCCAGGCTCACTAATCTAGTATTGGTTTAGACTGCCAGTAATGTAGTGAGTGAGAGATCCTTTTCTGCATTGAAGCGAATCAAAACACCGACGAGGAGCACCATGGAGCAGGCTCGGCTAAATAATCTTCTAATATTTCACATATATAAAGATGTTGAAAGAGATACAGAATCAGTTATGAAATATTTGTGTCATCGACACATTGACAGAACTAGAGCTATTGCAATAAATAAGTAATAGCTCTTGTTCTGTCAATGTCCCTTACAGAAATCTGCAGTGTCATGAGTTTTATATTGGTCGTTGAATAAAGAAAACGTTTTGCCTACTATGAACCATAAACAATATATTTATATAGATTTTGATGCTTACAATTGATTGCCTTTATGCATACTTTGAGGGTTGTTGAGGCTTAAAAGGTCTAGAGCTTCGGGGTGCTGCCCCGAACCCCGTTGGGGGCTGCCACCCCCCCAGGTGTTCATAACGAGTTGCTTAACATTTACAGTTCCACTTTGCAACCAGGGAATACAGTTTAATAGTTAGAATGGTAAATGTTGTATACAGTATGTTATAATATGTAAAAATAAATTTTCTGTCCAAAGACTTCTTTATTACTCGGGCAACGCCGGGTAGTAAAGCTCATGGTTGATAGCAGTCAATTAGTTTTCCATCACACTAATGTAATCCAACCCCAGTATGACCATCTATCTTATCTATGAGTAACTGATTGCATTAACTCACTTACTTAACACTGTCTATTCAGTGTCTTTGCAAGTCATGTAAGTATTGAATTGCTTTAAATAATAAGCATATATTAGAGTAATAAACTATAATCATCATCTCTTTAATATGAGCAATAATTACTATCTTAACTGTGCAAATTAATGATCATTCTCATGGCTGATGTTATTGTTCTGTCAATAACTACGAGTGACTAGCACAAAAAATGGGCGTGGCCTAAATGCTCCTTGATGGCACCGGAAACGCTAGGGTAGTTATCACTCTAGGGAGACATAACTCTATGGCTGGACCCAACACACGGATACTAAACTCTATGTTAGGATAATATAGGTATCCTAATCTATAGTCATTGATATTACGTGGTAGTGTGATACTACTCTTTGAAAATGTTCAAGAAATAGAGAAACTTTGTTCAATTACATCAATGTTATAAAACCCCATCTTCATATCATTGATTACATAATATGATTTATTTAAACTTACGACTCAAGTGTATCATATGAGTGTGATACACTAACTAAACTAACAAATATGCTTCGCAGTATTTATCATACACAAACAGGAGTAATTTAACTCAGCAACAGGTGTTCTATTTTAAGTTAATGTAACTAGTTTGTAAAACCATGATATTTTAAGTGTGTAAGGATGCATGCAAGTAATTTGATAGTGTTCAGTGTATTGACATGGGCCAGCAACTTAAATGTGTAAAAATACTTCAGTGGAACATCGGCTTTTGAACATAATTCATTCCAGAAGGTTGTTCGTAAACCGAGTTGTTCGAGATTCGCAACCATTTTTGCCATTCGATTTATCGTATGCACATTTTAATCCGTTTCAAGTCGAGAAAACAACTTTGGTAAAGTATTTTTTAATATTATATACCATAAACTGTACTGTATACTGCATACTATAACTAAAAACAGGTCGATATAGATCGTGTTTAGTTTTGATAAAAGAGTTTTTATCTATGCTGATGAAAAAAGAAAACAAAAAGTAAACATTTTGTATGGTTTGCTTTTCAAAAATGTCGAAAACATGAACGGTCAAGACGCAATACCAAAAATTGCAGAAATTGTTAATGAAACAGCAAAAAATGCAACAGATCGGTTACATCAAAAATTGTGTAAAAAAGAAAATATTAACAGCAATGGTACATTTAATTCACATCTCTGAAGGAAAATCTTCCTCCAAAACAATTTAGGATAACTCAACTGTAGGAGTTGTCTCCCTAACAATTCCCTTCGGTAGAGAATATGTCGCCCCAGATGGTTTCTTCCTTTTTGGTAAATAGTTTATGAAGCATAACTCACTTTTTCTTTTGTTAAAGAATGTTGCCATGCTGTTTCCGGAGCTGTTCCAAACATTTAATTTCAAACGCACTCTCTGGGTTGATCGAGAACCGAAATTATGTTCGAGATCCGAGACAAACAAATCTCAAACCTTTTGATACAGGTCAAATGAATAATCTGGTTCAAACTTATTTAAAATTATATCATTAGCATTTTATAAAGAATTAATAAACTGCAACACAGAATTATTATGTAGAAATTGTCTATGGAAGATTATAATTATGGAGTCTTCACATAGTGAGTGATCTTTTACCCACAGCAAGAAATCATTACATTTAATGCCTTGGTTAATTGTATGGTACCATCTTGGAGGGAGGTAATGAATATGCCATGAAAGGTTGTTTCAGTCTGTGTTTAGATGTAGTTGTTGCTAGAAGTACTGTACAGGCTTAAAGATTTATTTGCAACAAAGTTCACATAACAGTTATTTGGTATCAAAAACTTCTCTATGTCTTACTCTGCTGTGTTGTAAGTGTACAAATGTGAAAATGTGATTACAACCTCCTAAAAGCTCAAAAACAAACAGGTAATTGCAGCCATCACGAAAACGCCGGTTTGGAATCATTTTCCAAAACGGCTCAAATTGGACGTAGTTGAACGAGATGGCTTCTGTTTACACTGTCATGTAATCTGATTCGTCAAAATATTTTCACAAATATACTTCACCCATTCAATAAAACCATGTCTGTTGTCCTTACGCGTCTATCTCATCATCATTGTCCAGCTGTAACTTTGAGCACTGGAATCTCAAAATATACCGTAAATAAACGGTTTTAATTAAGGCTGCGATTAACTGTTGGTTTTTGAGCCTTTAAAAGCTTGTAATCACATTTCCACATATTTTACACTTACAACACAGCAGAGTAAGACATGGTGAATCTTTTGATACTTAATAATTATAATGTGAATTTTGTTGCAAGTCAACCTTTAAAGATGGAAAGCAACACGCAAGGACATGTTCTGTCACTTTGCTAAATGGCGGTATCTTTTCAAATGCAATGATGGTTTGGCTAGAGATTAACAGACAGAAATTTAAAACTGTGTTCACTTACAACAATATACAGTAGACACCCCTATAATGTATACCTACAACAACGTAAACTCCAAACAGCGTTAAGAATATAAGTGAAGTTTTTGCTTCGTACTGCGTAAAAAATTTCACATAATATCAATTGTCAAGTCAGGCAAGTTTTCAAGTTCTGTTTGAATGTTAACTTACTTCACTGCACTTGTGAGGAAAAACGATGTGCAAAAAGGTTGTATCAACTATACATATACACAATTTTTATGACATATTAGTTCTTCATAATAAATCATCAGACGTGTCATCAAAATGGAGAATACGTAGCAGCACCATTGTTAATAAATACTTTAAGGCAATCAATTGAGGAAGATGTTGCAACGTTGGTCCTTAATCTGAATGTTGCGAGTTGCTGTATTGTTAAAAGTTCTCTTTTATTCTAACCTTAATTCCTGGCCACACAAAGATGATGGGTACCACTTTTTGTAATGAAAATAATCTGTTGCCTTTTTATTGCAGGTGTATGAAATATTTATTAATACAATTACTTTGCAAAATAGTCTTTGCTGTTTAGAAAAAATAATCAAATCCTTGTAAATGGATGTCAAAGATGTGAACTCCCAATCAGCTTGTTGTAAAATTTCCGCCACAGTGGTCTATAAAACCAGTGAGATTGATCAGCAAAAGAGAAAAAAGATTGTGATGCAAACCAAAAATACTGCAGTTACCGTACATACCTACACATTAAAAAATTTATATTAAGTTTTTCCTCTTTGTATGGTCAAAGGGGTGTGTTTAAAAAGATCTTCGCGAAGTCAATTTACATGTATATTACTGTCTTATATCATAAAATCCCATGACAGAAATGTTTTGGAACGGATTATTTATTTTGCAGAAACTCCTTTTGTAGTAACAATATTTCATTTTTCATCATTTATACCAATGTTAGTAGGATGAAGACCAGTTTCGGAAACAAAAACACACATGAAGTAAACTCGCTGTTATGTTGCATTGAGGTACCTTTTTCACAAAAGACCACCATGAATGACTAATATTAATGCTAAAACTAGCCAATGCATGAATGTGAGACAAATAAGCTTTTTTAGGCCACTAAGTTTGGTGCCCATATATGCCGCAACCACCACTAACAGGATTGCAGGGCTATCAAAGGTGAAATGGTAACCTATGCGTCGAGTATCACAAGTTGTTGCCAGAGGTCCACACAATAGCTCAGCGCTGTTCAACCTTTGCAATGAGCCGCAGGCAAAACCTTCCCAAAATGCACTGTACAGGTGCAGGTCAGCACTTTTGAAACGGCATGGCCAGCGGCGATTTTTGTGAGAACATCAGCTATGCAGCTTGTGTGAACATTAGCCCTTAAGTCTTGCACCACAAATGTTTTGCTGCATGAGATTACTGTGATAATATATAATAGGCGTTTCTATTATGGGTTTATCTTTGTTTCCCTTTTTACCAAGAATATAGGAACATTTCATAATCTTTTAGCTTTTGGGTGTTAGCCATAGCAAGCTTTGCCTTAATTACGATAGGTCAGTTGAATGTGAGACATACAGAAAGCAAGTTGTGCTGCGTAGTGCTATACTTTACTTTTAACCAGCCTGAGTGTTTTATAAACTTCAGCTCTTTTGATATACTGATGCGAGAGCAATTGGGAACTTTATTGTAAGTAAACATATAGTGTAAAACAGCTTTTTTTCTCCTGATTGTGGTGTAATCATGACAGTTTAGTTTCTTTCAATAATCAAGATAAGTTATTGTCGGTTTTAACATGAATATTTGTATGTTTTCATTTATAGATTGTTATAACTAACTTTTATTACTTTTCTTGCTTTATTGATCACAGAGAGCAGTTTCATAAATATAAGGACTGTTGCTAACCATCTCAGTTCTAATCCAGTACAGTACTAATAAAGTTTGGCAGACAATGAGCCTGGCTTAGAAGAAGAGATTAGCTCATTAAAGAAGGCAAGATCTCGAAGCAAAGCTGACATCACTTCTACAGTAAAGAAGATAGAAAATTCTATCAGAGAAGAAGATCTTATCAGTACAAAAAAGTCGGTAGACCATCTCAATGAACAAGGGTCAGAGTTGTCGGCTCAACGTGTAATTTATACAGAACTGGTCAACACTGATACTACATATGACAAGCATAAGATGGCGGGAGGCAAGGACTTAGATGAATACTTAGAGGAGACAGAGGAGGTCTATACGTCTATCACAGCTAAAGTGAGGGAGTTCCGAAAAGACACATTGATGAACCAAAGAGCTCAGCTGATGGAAAATATTGACACCTATGTGAGTGAGCTAATTAGCACTATTGAGTCAAATACTTTTGTGTTGAATGATTTTGAAGCTGATGCTACAAAAAGAGACAGCTTTTTCGCACAGAGCAAATTTTTGTTAGCTCAACTATATAAATTTTCTTTTTCTGTCTCTCTAGTTAATGACATATAGATTAGGGTGACTAGATTGCAACATAGTATTGTAAGGCTAGTAAGATGTCAGTAATTCAGCCCAGTTCTAATGACATACAAAACCAAACAAACACCTTTTACAAACCTAATGGTACTTCACTTGTGACTGACCCTCCAAATTCTGAAACTGTTTTGTTCATACCTCTTTCTGTTCCTTCCAATCAATATCATTCCAATACTAGTGACGTCCGTTCACGCGAATCTTGGAATACTAGAGTGTCTACATTAATACCGACCAGTGACAGTACACGTCTTGACACGTCAATAGTAGCCGCGTACGCTGACGACGCTCATGAGCATGCTCATAACGCCACACTTACTAGCAATGTAGACCCCACCTCTGGTTCGAATTCTTACAGAACTAGATTTAAAAAAACTTCGTCCCTTATTTTTGATTGTGATAGGTAGAAGTGGGCAGAGTTCAGAGCTATTTGGAAGAGATACGGACAGCAGGAGTATTCAAGTGATGAGGAGAGAGTTTGGGCCCTCAAAGAAAGTTTGAGAGGTAGACCATTGGAATGTGTTCGAGCTATAATAGTCACACAGCCCAATGTTTATGCTAGGATGTGTGAATGTTTGGAGAGTGTTTACTGTGACGTAAGCTTATCAGTCCAGTCAGTCTATAGTGAACTAAGCAAGCTCCCTAGAGTGAAAGAGGATGATTTTAGAGGACTCATACAGTTTGTGAATGAAATTGAGTTGTGTTATAGCCAATTGGGAGAAGTAAGGCGGTTGAAGGCTATTACAATTGCCCACATAGACAACATGACGGATCTTCTTCCAATTCAAATAAGAAGACAATGGGTGAACACTTACAGTAAACTTTTTATTGAGGATCAGGTTCAACCATTCCCAAGTTTCATGTCGTTTCTAGAACAAGAAAGATCTGTGGCTATGCGCTTAGCTGAACGACAATCAACTCAAAAAGCAGATGGTAATGTTATGAAGACAGTGTTTTATTCAAGTGTTGATGCTGGATCAAGCGATTATGCATCGCAACCTACATGTAGCAACTGTGTTATTCACACTAGAAATGCGGTGAAACATAAAACCGAAGATTGTAGAATATTTTTGATTATGCCTTTAGATGAGAGAATTGAAAAACTTAGGAAAAACAAATCTTGTCTCGTTTGCCTTGGCAGTCATATGCGTGGTCAATGTAAAAAGACAGATGTATGTAGATTTTGTGGAAATAAGCATCATGAACTAATTTGCTCTACGAATCCAAAAAAACAAGCCCTAGCATTTCAAAATTTACCACCACAAGAGGCTACCATTCAAATCAAGACAGTAGTGTAGCTTTGCTACCTATTATGGCCGTTGAAGCCCCTGGAGCATCATCTCGCAAAACTTCTCTATTTTTTGATGGTGGATCCAACGCATCTTACATAACTCATAAAGCTGCAAAGAGATTGAAGGCAAGACGGCTCTCTAACATGAAATTGGAAGTTATATCCATGGGAAATATTGCAAACCAATACCAGACATGCAAGTATGAAGTTTCCTTGCTCAGTTCGAAGGGAAAGATTGTGAAAATAATCGCCTTCGACATGAACGACATCACTGGAGATATATATAAGTTAGACACGCAAACTATACAAAAGCTATTCCCCTATTACAACTCAGTTGCACTATCGAGACAGGAAATTGAGATAGTAGACATTTCACTAGGAAATGATTAATTTGGATTCCATCCTAAGAGAGAGGTCGCTAAAGCAGCAACTAATCTAAGCATTATGGAAGGTGAGTTTGAGATGTGTCTCCAGGGTTCACATCCTTTGCTCTGGGAGAAGACCAGTCTCAACACTTTGCTTGGTGTAGTTAGTGATAGAGGAATTAGCGTGCAGAGCTTTTTTGAGTTTACGCCTACTGCTTCTCATATGCTGTTCGAAAAACCATCCACAACAGTGCGATGCAAAATGTAAATATTTATTGAAGGTAAAGAGTTGGGCACAGAAGTAAATCCAAAGTGTGGTAATTGTAAATGTTCCAAGTACCCAGTTGCTGGCCATACTTACTTTTTTCAAGAAGAACAAGAATTAAGCTTGATAGGAGAAAATCTCTGCTATAATAAAGACAACCTCAGGTAGAAAACTGAATATTTTTGGATTGTTGACCCATCTGGCTTGCCAAACAACTACCAAGCAGCAAAAGCCACTCTTGCAAATACAGAGTGTAATCTAAAGAATGATCCTACCTAGTCCAAGGTATATCAAGAGCAAATACAAGATATGGCTTCACGTGGTGTTGCCAAGAAGCTTACTCAAGAGAAAATACAGCATTGGAAAGGTCCTGTGTTCTACTTGTCTCATTTGGTCGTGAAGAATCCCAAGGCTAGTTCCACACCGGTCCAAATTGTGTTCAACTCTAGCCAGGCTTTTCATAGTGTTTCACTCAATTCTGCTTTAGTGAAAGGGCTTGATTGTTATATGAACAACTTGTTGGGAGTTTTGTTTAGATGGAGAAAGAATGAGGTGTCAGTTGCTGGGGACATGGGAAATATGTATAATTCAATCTTCCTAGAGCCTATAGAAATGCACTGCTACAGGTTTTTATGGAGGAATATGGACGCAAGCAGAAATGCGGACATATACGTAATATCTAGTGATGATTCGACCAATACAATTCTAACTCCCAACTGTTTATTGTTAGGAAGATCAATGTCCAGAAATCCAGGTAATTGGAAAGATGTTCAGACTACAAAGCAAACCCATCAGCTTATAGAACATGTGTTTCAGACTTTTTGGAAGCATTAGAGTGATTTGTATGTTCCTACAATAGTCTTCCAGCCTAAATGGCAGAAAAGTAGTGAAGACTTCAGGGAAAGAGATGTGGTAGTGGTTGCAGATAGTAACTCCCTTAAAAGAAGGTATTATGTGTCTCGGGTGAAGACTGCTTTTCGTGGACGAGATGGAAGGGTGAGGAAGGTAGAGTTGACTTATAAGAATTTTAGAGTTGGCGAGAAGGTCAATGAGTTCAAAGGAGCAGGTAGTGTAACAATAACGAGAGGTGTACACCGGATAGCCTCGCTGGTTCCCATAGATGAGTCGTAGAAGTATCGTTAGCTAAGCGTATAAGTCCCAACGTTAAGTACTGATGTGTAGTTATCCCTAACGTTTGCATGTGATTAACCCTTTTTCCCTCGAACTAGACTGAACGAACTTTTATTTATTGCATACTTGACTGACATGTCTGACATGGGCTTTATTTCCATTAATTCAGGTTTCAGGTCAAGCGGTTTGCAACTGGCATCTTACTACTTGAATTTTTGCTATATCTTGGTAAAGTCTAGCCCTCTAGTGTATTAGTCTAGTGTAGTAGTATATAATTGGCGTTTCTATTATGGTATATCTTTGTTTCACTTGTTACCAAGAATATAGCAACACTTCATAATCTTTTAGCTTTTGGGTGTTAGCCATAGCAAGCTTTACGTTAATTATGGTAGGGCAGTTGAAATTGAGACATACAGAAAGCAAGTTGTGCTGCATAGTGTTGGCCCAGTGTTATATGTTACTTTTAACCAGCATGAGTGTTTTATACACTACCACTCTTTTAATACACTGGTGTGAGAGCAATTAGAAACTTTATTGTAAGTAAACACATATGTAGTGTAAAACAGCTTATTTTTTCTTCTGATTGTGGCGTAATCATGACAGTCTAGTTTCTTTTAATAATCAAGATAAGTTATTGTCAGTTTTAACGTGAATGTTTGTATGTTTTCATTTATAGATTGTTATAAATAACTTTTATTACTTTTCTTGCTTTATTGATTACAGAGAGCAGTTTCATAAATATAAGGACTGTTGCTAACCATCTCAGCTCTAATCCAGTACAATTACCTCTCGAAGGGTCTCGAAGCCGATATCAGAAACGTGGCCAACTTTTACCATAACGTTTAATGCTTCATACAATTTTTTATGTTATAACCTTACAATGATACTAAGTAATAAAAGTTCATAGGAAAATAATATCATCTCTAGTAATACTTGAAGACTAGTGTTGTAATCTACAGTCTAAGGTTAGAAGTGTGCTGGCTAGGTTACCACTTTGTGACAGCAATCCTTTAAGTACTCGGGCAAGGTTGAAGCAGATAACGCAAATACCACACAGTCTGTGATGTATGTATATGTCTCGCATTAGTCCGTGAATGGTGGTTATAGAATTACATCAAGACTGCACTATCACTAAATTCTTCCTTCACACAAACTAGAAGATATAAAATTGTCTAACATTTGCTATTTATAAAGATCATGAACTCTTGTTTTGCTTTTATGTATAAGAACTTTTGGTTAATGTTTTAGATCTTCCAGCTGAAAACTGAACAGATTTAACATAGTTATATAGTGTGAGTAGTATAGAGTAGTCAGTAGGTGATCGAATAGGCGTCACCAATCAGCCAGAATTTAGTATTTCGGTGATTAAACATTCAGTGTCAAGCTTCCGGTTGCGTGAATCTTTTGTTGAGATCTGCAATTGGCTAAAGGTTTCAATATTTGCTGCTCTTTTTCTGGAGGATCTTCAGAGCATTGCTTACCTTTTCTGATTGATCAATTCTAAAACAAACTGACTTTCACTTTTATCCGGTTGGCTCATTCAGAAAGTTCACTTTTCATATTCATATTGCCGTTTAGGATCTACTCTGATTTGCCAATTCCTTTTGGTAAATATTTTGCAAACATTTCGAGTTTTTTTGTTGGTCTTGGTGGCTGAAAATGTGGGTAAACCCTAGTATCTAGTTGAACTTACACCAAAACATTATTGAAACATTTATGATATGCTGTATATGCATTTCATGATCTGCCTGTTAACTTTTTCAAGATAGGTACAACTCAGAACTTGTTGGTCGAGCGCTTTGATAAAAATCAATCAAGCGTGGTACTGGTATACAAAGGAGCTACTGGAGTCATCGCTATGAATGCAAAGTCAACATCATGTGAGCCATTGGAAAATAATATTTTTCCCACGTCATTTAGCCTTGTAAACTAGTTTCAGTTGCACTAGCGCTACTAGAGGGAGGGGATAGGCACAGCTGAGGTTAGCATAATTACACTGTTTACTTCAAAGGTTTTACAGAACAGTAAGTACATATTTATGTTGATTTTAGAAAGTTTGTAAATGAAACATGGTCCAAGCTATATTTAGACATGCTATTATAAATTCTGACAAACAGGAACTATTGTCAATTTGACACATATTTTAGCTTAGTGATTATCAATGTCCATCTTTAGTAAGGTGAATTACGAGACTCTGTGTTCATCTCCTCTTCATTTTGGTTTTTCTTGCTGACTGTTTTGTGTCTGTCCATTGAAATACGACTATTGCATGTTTGCCCTTTAAAATACTACTCGTTCTATTGCTAAACTAATACAAGATAAACCCGTTGCTGAGCATTCAGCGTAGTTCGCTATTATTTAAAATGCAAAACAACAAATAAATCATGGATCTTAGATTACCTCATTTAGAACCTCAAAGTAGCAAAGTCAGAAGGAACGTTATAAATTTGACATGAAACCTCAAAACATTTGCCCACCACACCTACTTTTCATGCAGCAAAAGTGTCAGAGACTGATTATTGTTTAAAATTAGAAATAATCTGCTGCTTAAAATCAGTTTTGTGTAACTTCAGACCTTATACTTCTGTTTCCTGTTACTGATATCTTTCCATCAACTTCTACTTACAATAGTGAAGATATTCTGGCCGGCTAAAAAACACAGCCTGATGTTGTTCAGTGCATCAGTCTTCAAATGTTAACCACTATTTGACTTGTTCTTTAGAGATACATCTTCAAAAAAATGCTAGGTCTGCTGCAGCTAGCTACATGTAGTTTTGTATAAAAACGTGGCGTGGATGTTTCGCTTGATTTACCGTACATGACTAAATACATGTTTTGGGAATTCCATTTTCCAATAAGTTAAACCAAAAATTCCATTTTCCAAAAGCTTCATTTGGGATTTTTACATCATATTGCACAGCCCAATAATAGCAGTGAACATTTAGTGCCACAGCGCTTATTCTATTTAGTGAGTATAAGGAGGACCGCTGCAAGCATGAATGCAGTCAAGGATAAAAAACCAGGTCATGTCATGCAATTTCTGTAATACCTTCAAGTATAAGACGCTCAAGAAGTTGGTGCATTATAATATATGTTTAGTTAGTTTTAAAAGACAGTACTAGCCACACGAAAGACCTAAAAGGCAAATCTGTAGTATATTCCCATAGTTACATAGTCCTAGTACTTTTCCATAAGTTCAAACATGAAGTAGTTACTAAGATACATCACATGCCTCGTTTCAATTTTGTATTAGCTGGCATAGTGTTTTTGGCAGATATCTTTGAAAAAAGATGCCTATTTTTGTCAACTGAAAGCATCCTTGTAGCACAGTTGTTGACATCCTTGTGGCTATTTGATAGAGATTAAAAATAATTAACTACTTAGTAAGGTGATGGCACATTCTTAAGAGTCATCATTGAGCATACATTTAGCTGTTGGATTCTCTCTGAAATTGTCCCAAATTGTAGCGTATTTGCTATACTTGCTAAATAAAAAGGTTTTTTGGAAGTTTTTGCTTGAGCTAGATAATGCCTCAGTCAATATGATACAAATACTTAAAGCTGGGCGGTGTGTCGGTATTACCGTTATTTTGCGGTACTTGCTTTTAAAACCGAGCGGTAAAAACGTCACAATGGAACCGCGCGGTTCAGTTCGGTCGTTCACGCACTGAGAATATCGAACAATTATGTGAACATTCACGCGATATCGGTACGCACTCAGGTAGACCGAGCATTCGTTGTCACATGGTAAAAGTGGCTCCAAAATAGAGCAGATTGATTGGTGGATGGAGATGATGTTTCGTCGCAGGGGGGCCATCCTTTGCAGGAAGAAGAGTCGTCATGCTAGAATGGACGGCGAGAGTCTCGCAGAAGGTAAATGCTTCATTGTTTCTTATTATACTCGATGTCAGGTCATGAATGGTCACACTCAAGGTTTGTGTCAGGACTTGATGCATTAGTTGGTATGGCTGGGAGGCATTTGATTTTTATTCTAATCTCTAAGTCTAAATCTATCGTATCCATGGGTGCGGATCATCATTTGTTTTATTTTTGATTCAATAGAGATTGATGCTAATCAGATGGACAGCCTTGAACATTGACTTGCCAGTTATTGCAGTTTTATTGTTCGTACTATTTTTTTATAAATCTAAATGAATAGGAAATACTAGCTAGGCAGCAGAATTAATGAGAATATTATTTATTCAAGACTCGAACTCAAAATTTTCGTGTTTGTTATGACTGTCAATGATAATTTCCAAACCATACATTTTGTCAGTTGCATTATCTCTTTAATTGTAATAATTAATTCCTTATCATTAGGAGTTTTGTTCCCAGTCTGCACTTAACTAACTGCCTGAACTTAAATAAAATCTATCATTTTTATAATGTACGTTATTTTTTTTAAGCTCTCAAGAACAAAATTTTATGATATAGACATTGTTCAAAGCTTTTAGAATGACAATTACTGATATAGACATTGTTGCTTGCAAAATTTTTACTCTTCGCTCTTCACTCTCCTCACGTTCGCGGACTGCTCTATATTTTATGTTTCTGTTTAGTTTGTAGTTCGTACTCTAATTGATTTTTGTCATCATTGGTAGGTGAAGACACCGAGGATGCTGATTTGGGGTTTTTATCACCGACATCATCATCATTGAAATCACCGAAAATGCAGATTCGGAAGTTTTAACACCGACATCATCGAAATCCGAAGTTTGGCAATGCTTTGATACACTACATTAGATGTAGAAACTTTAATGTATTCATTTATACGTTAATTATCATTAGAAATGCACAGGGAGCTTCTTGACTGTTTGCTGTGTTAAACTAGACTAATTTATTTCACTGAAAGATTTTGTCACAAACAAGTCAGCAATGAATCAGACGACACACAATAAGAGAAACAATGTTATAGATTGCCACACTGAAAGCATAACAAAGAAACATTTCTGCACTAGCTTGTAAAAACTGTTGATTCACATAATGTGTTGCATCAGCTGACATACAGGTGTGATGATCATGAATAATCAATGAATACAAACATTGGTACATTACAGAAACCACGCTGCTTGCTTCTTCCATGTTAGTTATTAATAAGCACACAATTTATTTGTAGATGCATGTAGGATTGCAGTAAACGCTGTCAAGTTGAATGATGTTTAATATACGGTATTTGTAATTACATATATAAATAAATTAAATTGTCGTTCATTGCTGAAGAGCTGGGTTTATTCTCAACAAACATGGTACATGATTTTATGTGTGTCTGTGATTCTGTATTCTATGCTCGCTTTCTACACGCTCGCCTAAAGTAAAGAATACACAATATCCAACTTTTAAGTTAAGAGTGGTGGAATGAACCAACAGGTGGATTGTGCAATCCAAGTGCCATCCCTTGTACAAAGGGACCCTGTACTCAAGTAGAGCTGGCTAGTGCTGCGTAGCAATGGTAGGTAGAACACAATTCCCAAAAATTCATGCGGTTTTGTCTCATTTTGCTGTATTTGTCGGTGTGTAAACTGAACCGTATGTTTTTGGGAGTTGTTCTCTCAATGTCGGTATGCGGTACGGTATCGGTTTAAACAGGTGCTGTCTCGGTATACTGTTGGTGCCCAAAACCGCCCAGCCTTACAAATATTCCATCAGAGAGTGAGAAACACGAGTATTATAGCTATGGCCCTACATCAGCATTACTCATATTATATTAATGTTTCTTACCAAACTTCACTACACCCAAAGTATTTAGTTGCTACATGGGGATGTTGTAGAAGGTCCAAGCAACAGAACTTCTCTATATAGACAGTGATAAGCATGGAGAGCTCTTTAACAGCTGGGGATAACCTTGCCAGAGTTTTAAAGTCTTACGTTGAGGAGTCAACAGTGACTCATCTTACAGTGACTCAACTAGATAGCTACTTGCAGAATGTGGACAGAGAGGAAGTCTTTGTGATAATGAAGTCTCTATGTAACAAAGGGGTGAGATTCATTCATGCTGCTGTTAAGAGAAATGACACAGATTTACTAACATGTTTTATGAGTCATACTTCAGCAGATCGCCTAGGCGAACTTCTTAATGTTTGTGATGAAAAGGGTGAAACACCATTGCACTCGGTTAGTAGCCTAGGACACACACCACTTCTTAAACATTTACTAGACTCCATATCAAAAGAAGATAGAGATAATCTGCTAATGATAAAAAATAGTATTGGAGTAACTGCTTTACACACTGCTAGCGCAAAAAAAGGACATACAGACAAAGTGAAGTGTATACTAGGCTCCATACCATCAGAGAGTAAGGATAAGCTACTTTTACAACAAGGTGATGACAACTGGACAGCATTACATCGTGCTAGCAGTGGGGGACATACAGACATAGTGAAGTGTATACTAGACGCCATATCATCAGCGAATAAGGATAAGCTACTTTTACAACAAGATGATGACAACTGGACAGCATTACAATATGCTAGCAGGGAGGGACATACAGACATAGTAAAGTGTATACTAGGCTCCATATCACCAGAGAGTAAGGATAAGCTACTTTTACAACAAGTTGATGACAACTGTACTGCATTACACTGTGCTAGCAGTGGGGGACATACAGACATAGTGAAGTGTATACTAGACGCCATATCATCAGAGAATAAGGATAAGCTACTTTTACAACAAGATGATGAAAACTGGACAGCATTACAATATGCTAGCAGGGAGGGACATGCAGACATAGTAAAGTGTATACTAGGCTCCATATCACCAGAGAGTAAGGATAAGCTACTTTTACAACAAGTTGATGACAACTGGACAGCATTACACTATGCTATCATTGAGAGACATACAGGCATAGTGAAGTGTATAGTAGGCTCCATATCATCAGAGAATAAGGATAAGCTACTTTTACAACAATTTGATGACAACTGTACAGCATTACACTATGCTAGCAGAAATGGACATATAGACATAGTGAAGTGTATACTAGACTCCATATCATCAGAGAATAAGGATAAGCTACTTTTACAACAAGATGATGACAACTGGACAGCATTACACTATGCTAGCAGAAATGGACATACAGACATAGTGAAGTGTATACTAGACTCCATATCATCAGAGAATAAGGATAAGCTACTTTTACAACAAGATGATGGCAACTGGACAGCATTACACTATGCTAGCGCTCATGGACATACAGACATAGTGAAGTGTATACTAGACTCCATATCATCAGAGAATAAGGATAAGCTACTTTTACAACAAGATGATGGCAACTGGACAGCATTACACTATGCTAGCGCTCATGGACATACAGACATAGCGAAGTGTATACTAGACTCTATATCATCAGAGAGTAAGGATAAGCTACTTTTACAACAAGTTGATGACAACTGTACAGCATTACACTATGCTAGCAGAAATGGACATATAGACATAGTGAAGTGTATACTAGACTCTATATCATCAGAGGGTAAGGATAGGCTGTTTTTACAACGAGATGATGACAAAACGACAGCATTACACTTTGCTAGCATTAAGGGACATACAGACATAGTGAAGTGTATACTAGACTCCATATCATCTGAGAGTAAGGATAGGCTGCTTTTACAACAAGATAATGATAACTGTACAACATTACACTGTGCTAGCATTAATGGACATACAGACATAGTGAAGTGTATACTAGACTCCATATCATCTGAGAGTAAGGATAGGCTGCTTTTGCAACAAGAGAAAAATAACCGGACAGCATTACACTGGGCTAGCATTTATGGACAGGCAGACATAATGAACTGTATACTTGAATCCATATCACCAGAGAGTAAAGATGCTCTGAAGATGCTACTAGATAATAAAGGAAAAACAGCACTGGAATATGTTGCAGGAAAAGAGTTTTCTGAAAGTTTCATTGATAGTTTATACTCCATGGTAATCACACCAAATGATAACCTTCTTGCTGCGTCAGTCCAACACAATTCCCACACACTTACTTCAGAATATTTTAGTTCTGCCCTACAAGTAGAGCCAATACCATTAGAAGGCAGTTCAAGCAGGAGATCAGCTTTCACATCCGTAAAAGTATCACAAGCAAATCAACCTGTTTCCAAAAATGCTATTTTCTTCCCAAATGCGTTGCATTTTCAAATGGCAACACAACAATCTACAACGCCCGATGCATCCCTTACCTCTTTTCATCAACCTGCAGTTGACTTTCAAATGGGTGTTCAAACTCCTTATTTCCCTCAAACCCATAACTTAGCAGAAAACTCTACCAGTCCTTTTCTACCTACTACAAGCTTAGAAACATCATATCCAGACTACCGTTTAAGCAACTCCAAACCACCAGATTTCTTGACTTTAAGTTCAGAAAGTGCTCCAAGTTTAGGGCAGAATCCGCCTCTGTCTTTCGAGTCACTAACGTCAGAAGGAATTGAGCCCTCTCAAGTTTCATCAACACATACAGTTTCACCTTCTGCTCCATACACTCTAACATATCCATCAACTTCAACATCAAACTCAAGCCTAATTACCAACCGTTCTAAACGAAAAAGGTCTTGGCCAGT
This sequence comes from Watersipora subatra, assembly GCF_963576615.1. NCBI lineage: Eukaryota > Metazoa > Bryozoa > Gymnolaemata > Cheilostomatida > Watersiporidae > Watersipora > Watersipora subatra. The sequence goes on along the minus strand of NC_088715.1, from coordinate 48,721,467 downwards.
AAACTATTCCATCACTAGTGAGATGCCCTCAGTAGCACCAGCATATGCTGAAACAACATCAACTGTAACAGTTGAGGAAAAAGAGGATCCAATTGACTTGTCTTATGGACCGACACCTCCACAAGTGTTTAGATACGAAGGTAAAATTTACTGTTGTTTTCTATACACACTGTTTGCCTTCATCTTATAGTAGAATCTATAGCAAAATATATAGACATATAGTCATCATATAGTAAAATTTAAGTTTGCATTAAAACTTATTATCAATAGCTACTAAAACATTGAAAACTTGATGAAAAGTGCTTTTCCTAATTTGCTTGCTGAGTGGAACTTTGTTCCGTATGTGGGGGAATATTCTACTAATTTGATTAACACTTTAATTGGATTGTGTGAAGTTACATAATCTGTTCTAGTCAGATTCAATGTCAGTAGAGTATGTCCTCGCACCTAAGCAGGTTTTAGAATGAAAGGTTTTTAACAAACTCAGGGGGTCCAGTTTATACGCCTGTAACTCTGATTGAAGGAAAAATAGATGACATTGTGCTAACTTAACTTCAACAATTACAACTCAAACCATGCTTAAACATGTGAATCACTTAACCCATTTAATTAAAATTTGTTTTGAATTGTAGCGATGGTTTGCACTTGAAGAAAAGTCACATGGGAAAATTCATTAAAAAATGCAACAAAACTGATACATGTAGGCCTAGCTTCTTTTTGCCCAGATTTTGTTCTCACATAAGAGATTGAACATTTACATAAAGCAGATCTTGTTTGATAATAATGCGCTATGACTGCAATAACGGCTATGGTTGGTTGGCCAAACACATGATCGCTAGCGTTTACGGGTGTCATAAGCAATTGCATTAATAATAACGCTACTACAGGTAAAAAAAATTATCAAAGCAATGTCTGATTTACCCATTAGATAATGAATGTTTTACACTGCTTCTTTAATAATTGTTAACACTAGCATTAACTATTTCACTATCAAGTTAATCTTTTACATTTTACCGAGACAACTAAATACATTTACAAATACAATACTAAAACGATTTTATCAAAGAACTGTCTGATTTACCCATAAAATAAATGAATGTTTTATATTGCTTCTTTAATAATTGTTATTACTAGCATTAACTCCTTCGCTATCGAATAAATCTTTTACCGAGACAATTAAATATTCAGTGTAACTAGATATTTGATATCGGAGCATACATTGTCATGACATTTGACCAAATTAATTAGCATAAAATTTTATATCATCTGATGCTATAAAAAGGCTACAAACGTGTTCCAGAATGAGTTTGGACACTTTTTGTCCTTTTCATATTACCATGGTTAACAATTTGAGCATGTTCAAAATCACACGAGCTATAATCGAGCAAATCCACTATTGCTATAGTTTTGTAGTTATTATCATTATTCATTATTGTTTGTGTTAAAATTAAACACTCGCTGTCACTATTACTAAAACCCATTAGATAATCATCTATTGATATACAATATGTGAAACCTACATAGTTGTAATGCGTCTGATCATCACAAAGAAGAAGTATCTATGAATAGTGTTTTTGCAACGATAACTAAGGTCAGTGTGAAATGCTAACATGGTTTTCATTGGCCAAACATATGATAGTTTCATTGGCTCAAGGCAAGCATATGATAGTTTATTTATGTTTAAGAAAAGACACAACAGGCTCATTATACAACTGTTCAACAACCAGAAATGTTTTGTTTTAAGCCTACAAAAGTTGATACATTTTTGCAACTTTTTGCTGTGATAGATGTCTGCGGCGTGTTACGATTTATAGTGTCTGCTTATTTACGAATTTTAACAATTTCCCTGATTTCATGGTGGTATTTTAGAGTTGCCTGATATGCGAGATAGACTTATGTCCAGATATATATGAGAAATAAAGTTTCTTGGTAATTTAAACTGTGATTACAAGACTTACAGTCTTGTAAATTTTTTATAAAGGAGAGCTGTTGTTTATCTATATTTACTATTGTTGACCAATCAAAGTGCATTTTGCATATAAATAAGTCTATTCAGTTTTCATTTTGCGATTTGCGATATCAAAGGTCATGGTTGGTGACCACCAATATTTGGTGGCTCACAGGTTCTTACTTGGCAAACAAGATCGAAAATCAAAATGTTTTTTTTGACAAATACTGGTTCAACAAAGTGTATGATCAATTTGATACTATTTTCATTTTAGGGCAAATTGTGGGAGAAGTTGTCAAACTCATCTGTGACTCCAAACGCTTAGTGTTTCCTTTCTTACTTAATAGTACAGTTAGAGAATTCACCAACACGGTGCAAAGAGAAACCGGGAGCATCTGTGAACTCCATACCACTGGTTAGAGACACTATGCTTAAGTTGCTGATGTAAAGTTAGTTCCGAGAGTATTATGTAACTGCCATAAGTCAATAGTCTACTCGGTCTGTTTGATCTTTTTAACTTTTGCTGGCATCAGGTAGCTTCGGAAAAGCGTTTGACTTGGCAAATTTTGACCTTTGACTTTTCGGTAGGAGTTTTATTCTCCTGCAATACATTGTGTCTCCTGATATGCACTGTAAAGTCACTAAGCTGTGATTAACAGTCAGAGCTGATAAATTGTTCTGTATATGTTAGCATGTCCATTCTGTTGAAACTTTTATCTTATTATGAGCAACTCTGTATTTTAAAAAATACATACACATCAACAATGTGTAAGTTTTAGAAGCTGAATATATACCTGAGAGCAACTAGTAACATTTTTATATATATTTATCAATGTCTTTTTACTGTTTCACAGATGGATTTGAATGCACAAATGGAATGCTACTGAAGACTGTTCCTCTACCATTTATCATTTATATTGGCAACTCTCAGACAACTATCACATCACGTGAGTAGATGTTACAAAACAGCCTTAACTTTTCTTATTTAATTCTGTGGTCACACATTTAGGGAACCTTTTCCTTAAATCTACATCAGAACATGACTATTTTAAGTTTGCTAGATCATTATTGTCTCTCTGTTAGATAATTAATAGCTAAATATATTCTCTCAATTAATTAATAGCTAAAAGATAATGTAATGGTAATGAGATCGTATAACATAGACACTAGTTGATGTCAGGGACTCACCTTCACACTGTCTTTTGTACTTAATAATACACGATAAAGTATAAGGTACAGAGAATAACTGTTCCCACACTCATTCCAAACTGCTGGAAAGCAGGTGGTTGGTGCAGGTGCTAGAGTGTTGGTCTACAGAGATAAATGTTGCCAGCTTATGTCTGGTTCAGTGTATAATTTTATCCTAACCTCCAAGTCTGGTTTTATACAAGTGCCACTTTTATTATGATAAATATTTTCCAGTTGAATTATCCTATGAACTGTGGGAGAGTAAGTTATGAATTAGCTTTAGTCAAGTAAACTCAATACGATGTAGCACCCCATACAAATATGATTCTTGTTTTCCTTTAGGTACAGATAGTTTATACTGTAATACATACTCTGCTGATGTGTTATTATAACTACCTTGTTAGGGTATCCTGCACCCAGTACTAGGACTAAGCTAGGCAATTTTAGAAGAACTAGCAAACCATCATATGGCAAGCATTGTGATATATTATATTGAATATATTAGTGCATAGCAGAGCAAGTCATAGAATAGTACAAGAAATGACAACTCTAACTATTTTTTAAATCCTATTCTTGCAGTTTTTTTCCTTTTAAATCGCTTTCCCATATTTCATGATTTGCTCTAATGTATGAAGGAGTTGTGTTACTTCTGCCATTTCTAAGACTATGGTTACCAGTTGGCTTCTCAAAAATGCAGATCAGAACCAGAGATAAAATTTTACTTAAGGATTTGCTTTTACATAAACTTGTGTCAAAACATTTCACTCATTGATTGCTACAGACCTTTTAATCTTGTTGAGCATAAAATAATTTTAGCATTTGTACTCACCCAACAAAAACCGAAACTGACAAATTGACTAATGTTATGTTTTGGATGAGGTGAAAAGAATTGAGCACCTCCACACCATCACCAGGTTTTCCATCATTATAAATCTGCACACACTCTAATACCTATTTCAGTAGAAATGCCTATGTCGAGTACTAGCCATGCTACAGCTGAAGAAGAGAAGGAAAATGAGAAAAGACGTTTCGGAAGAGGTGGGGACATATTTGTTTAGCTAACATATTATATATGATATACTAAATAACATAGAGAGAACCATAACATGTTGTAAATATTATTATGTTCAATGTTTCATCTTATTGTTATGTTACATCTTATTTTCAGAATGATTTATAACATATCAGTTAACACATACCACAGTCGTAAGTTGATGACTGGGTACACTGCAATATTGACACATTTCAGTAAAAGGTTTTCAAAGTTGATTGATCAAATATCTGTGTCTGTTTTAACAAGACTTTGTGGTTTAAACTAACATAATAATATGTAAGATCAACAAGTGATTGTTTGTGGTGTATGTTTGTAGTGGCCAAAGTTAGTGATGTCCTCGAGTTGTTCAACTTTGTGCATGGACATGTCATCACAGGGAAAAATATTAATGCTGCACTGAAGTTGACTGATAAAGACAGGAAAACTATTGACAGATTTAAGAACATATATTACCTCTATCTGACGAATGAAGGAAAACTGAATGAGGTGGGAATGTTCATACGTGTTTCATAAGCTCTCAAATTTTTTAGATGCTTACATCCGTTAAATGTACTCAAAGGTGTTTTAAGCACTCATACACTTTGTAGGTACTCAAAGATTTTTTGGGTACTTACTGGTTCTGGAGGTGGTCATATCTGCTCTATTCACTCACATCTAACACTTTCTCATAGGTGTTGTAGGTGCTCACATATGTTTTAGGCACCTACTGGTGCTAGCAAGTGTTTTCAGTACCCACAGGTCTTTAATGTGTCCATAGGTGTTATTGGTAGTCACAGGTGTTTAAGGTGCTCGCAGGTGATTACAATTGTTTTGATGCTGAAAGTTGATTTGCGTTCTTTTTCATAAACAAGCTATAGCTCAATTACAACCTAAAAGGGTGTATATGTAAAAAGGATGACATCACAATCCTAACTTAAGCAATCCTGCTCTGCGCGTAAATCTCAGTGCATAAATATGGCATACCAAAAGCCTTTAGCAGGTTATTCACAAATACATGTATATTTCAAAAGCTTAAACCTCCATAGAAAACCTTTGTGAAAACATCTGTAGATAACCTTTTGACCTCCCTGTTCTGATTAATAAAGAATAACAAACTTAAAATAAATTAAACCTAGTATAATTGGTAGACATGTAGCTATATATATATACCAATTTAGTTTTGCCAGATGCTCAAACAAATATCCGTTGATAATTAACAGGTGCTTGTTCAGCAGTACTTGAGATGGATATAGTCACTGCGACAGAAGCTCATATTATATGAACAGCTTTTTGATATATATAATCATTCAGCTTACTCTGACATAAGTTTCTTAAGGTGAGTGCTGTGAGCAGTGGTTGTAAAATAACATGTCAGTACATTTGTGTAAATTTACAGCTGAATGAAGAACGGATGTCGAATCGAAGTTCTCTGCAAAAACTGGATGAAAGGGCAGGTCAGCATGTTGATTGGGACCTTTTAAAAGACTTGGTTAAAGAGAAGAAGGCAACTCTATTTGGGACTATACAAAGGTGATGAGATAGAAGCCAATTTTATACCCTGCTCAGTGTTTTAACATGTGAGGACGCTGGAATGTAGAGGAAAACTTCAGAAGCATATATCCCATGCTTGTTGTTTGACTAAATTTGTTTAGTGAAGATTGCATTTATTTACACTATAATAAATACAGTATATATTTCCATTATTTACCATGTGAAGGAAAGTTTAATCTAATAAAATCAAATTTCTGCTTGTGACCATCGCAACAAATTAACCTTCTAGTGTGCTAAGCCAAGTTGTAAAGTTTAGACAAATATTGATTTTACATTGGGAGAGTTTTCAAAAAATATTCACAAAATTGAACAGATGATTTTAAAATTTATAACTATACTAAAAATTTGTGTGCTAAAATCATTCAAACTTGTCCCCATACAAGTGAGAGTATTGTAAATCGTCTATTTGGACCCCCACCTCTATATGAATTCCACCCCCAATTGAACTCCCCTATAGAACAAAGTTGAAAAATACAGTGTCACCCTTTAATTTAGCAAAATTCAGAAAAATGAGCTCAGAAAAGCGCGATTTTATCGCAAGCTGGCGTTGTTATTGCACTGTTTGAGCTCGTTTTTAAATATTCAATGTTAAATAGCTTATCTACTTTTCAGAAAGACTGAGATTATTTAAAAGTTGAATTTAGATAATAATGGGTTTTAAGTCATCCATTTCTATCATTCTAAATTGGACCAAACATTCATAACCTCCGTTCCTAAAAGCTAGGTTACGTCAAATATTTATGGACGGAGCTTGTTATGCCGATTGTGTTGTTTTCGAGACGGATATTGAAACACTTAAAAATAACCCTTCATGAATTTGAAAGTTAGCGTACCAATCTTTATTTTGAGTACAAATTTGGAGTCAGCGTGTCTGATTTACCTAGAAGCTACAATAAAAGTGGTATGTTGCAGTTATGGTTTAAGCTAGTCAAAAATACAGCTCTGCCTGCTATTTGAAAGTCACTTCTAACAAAACGTCACTATAAGATGGTGGTTGAAAAATAGAGTGCCATGTCATTCAAATATAGGTTTTATATCTGCATATCTCTATATAACTATCACTTCTTTTAAACTTTAACCTTTCCAAAATTACAACACCTTTTGTGGGTCTACACAAGTAGCAATTATAATTTCTAGTCAGTATAAATATTTTATTTAAAGTATATAACAAAGCATTGGTGTACACTAAATATACAAGTTAAACAAAAGATTTACACTACAAACATTTAAATTAGAGATGCCCTGATTCTAAATTCACCAGCCGATTCAGATACTGGTCCGATATATCGATTCTTATTGAAAAATAATCCTATTTAGATACCGATTTAGATCTTAAGGTTGCATAAATAACTGTTCAAATTATTATGCAAATATAAATGTAATGTGGAAAAAATATAAATACTAATGTAATGATTTGTTGTATTTATGAAAAAAATATATCCACATACTGGCATACCGTGCATGTAGTAACCAAATAGTCTATGTTTCTTGCAATTTGTAATTATTAAAGGTAATTACTGTTAGTGGTACAGCCCTCTCTGTGATAACAAAGTCTCTCTTCTATTGCTGAACGAACTGTTGCACCTGTACAAGTTTAGAGCAAATCAACGTTTTTTCAATTACTGTTAGTGAGTCAGTTCTTTCGGTAAGAAGTATCTTTTTTCTCTCACTATCAATGTAACCAGTTGCACTGAATAGGGACTCACTTGTCACAGATGATAGAAGACAGGCTAAATATCGACAAACTACTGAGGCTACCGTGTTTTGTACAATACAAAAAATATGTTGTATCGTCAGAATCAAGAAAGTGATAGATAACTTTATGCATAGACCGCTTAAATTACTTTCGTAACGCTAGTAAGTAGAAAAATTACACAGTATTGTTGCTCCTCATCTTTGTTAACTTGTTCGTGATTGGCTGCAATGATTCCTATCACTGTAATGGTGGAAATACCACACTGTGATTTCGTCTTGACTAACGCAAAAGTGTTCCTCAACTGTGTCGATGTTGATCAGGCTATAGACATGAAATAAATTGTGTGGCAGGCCCGGAATTCATTAGGTAAAAGTAAGGAACTTGCAGCTGATGATTTTTATTAGTGTAGCAAGGTAAAATACTGTTTTTTGCTAAATAGTTGATTTGTAAAAAGTATCTGAAGTTTCAAAATTTTTAAGAAAAGTTCGGCCGATACCGATTCAGATAGCAAAATCGGGGCAACTCTACTTTAAATAACAGAACAAGTTGAAAATATAAAAAAGACTAGCATAAACTGGACTTTAGACTTCACTAATCTGTAGTAGATATTAGACTACAGACTAAACTAAAGATTAAACTACGGACTGTCCAAAAGACTAGATTAAAGACTAGGGGATAGAGTAGACTATGTAATAGACTAAATACTAGATTATAGAATAGATTAAAGACAGAACTACAGGCTAGACTATCAACTAGGCTATAGACTCGACTATTGACTAGATTATAGATAAGAGTACAGACTGAACTGTATGTTGGAAAATAAACTAGACAGTAGATTATACTGAAGACTAAACTATAGACTATATTGGAGATTTAACTGCAAACCGAATGTTAGACTAAACCATAGGCTAAACTTAATGCTAGTTTATAGACTAGACTGCAGACTTGACTAAAGACTGGACTACAAACTAAACTATAGATTAAACAAAAGGCTGCTTTATAGGTTAGACTATAGATTAGATTATGAACTTGTTTGAAAACTGAAGTATTCTAATGATATTAGAGACTAGACTATACACTAGACTATAAACTAGACTAGATCACATTATAGACTAGACAATGGACAATGGCTCTGAACTACTCTCTATAGACTATGAACAAGAGGGTAGAATCAAATTTGGAGTGGTTTATAGACTATTGGATGGTCTGTGAACTGGCTATAGACCGGAATATGAAATGGGCTAGACTACAGGCTAGTCTATAGAGAACACTCTGAGCTTGAGAATATGGACTAAATAATGGAATAGGTGATGAACCAGATTTTAAACCCGACTAGAGAGTAGAGACTAGACCACCCTATACAGAAATAGAATCAACTTTAGAATGAAATTAGTTGACATTAGGTGGCATACAAAGGAATGGACAAGAACTGAATATAATAGTCTTTGTGAGACTATCTCCAAAGCTATCACAATAATTATAGCCAACTGAAGTACCTGAAATTATTGAAATAGCCCGATGATAAATGACTTTGATTACAAACTTATAGCGGTAAACTTACCTGCAAGTACGAACATGACAGTAAAGTTTTGGCTGCACTAAGCTGAGACTAAAATATAATGGCATGAAGTGAATGCAACAACTGGTACAAACATGGCAACTAGATAAAAAAAATCAAATAAATTTGTAATTTTATAAAAGCCTTTATCTGCAACTTGGAAAAGAGTTTTGGGTCGTGCAGGCTGATTTTTAGAAAGCATGCAAAAGTTTCAGCATTTTGCAATATCTCATACAAATGAGCACATTCAACAGAAATATTACAGAAAAAATAAAAGTTTTTAATCTGACTCAGTGCTGTACGATATCGGGTGCTATCATCTTAGTAAAGGAGTTGTGCTACAACAGTGCCATGTGCAGTAAACTCTCATGTTACAACTTACTTCCATTATTAATTTGTTACTTTTGCTGTCTATTTACAAATGTGAAAGCATTTGAAATTGGGTCTATATATTAATGGCTTTACAGCTGGTTAATGGAGTGAGACCAGAGCTACTAGTCAACAATACATCATTTTTCGCAATGAGGCATTTTGAGCCTGATAAACTGGGACCAGGAAAAGAGGGAAAGCATATTGTCATGAAGATTTCATCCATGAGGCTGTGAGGTTATGAGTCAGTAAGAGAATATTATGAATTTATGAAAGTATGATGAGCCTGGTAAGGCCAATCTCCGGTTGATCTGTTAAAAGCAGCCATTACATTAGTGCTGAGACTAGCTAGAGAGTAAATTAGGTAGCTGTTAGTGCAAAATATGTAGCTGGTAATTATTGGGAAAATGCAGTCTTCCACAAAATCAAAGATTGGTTCGACATAAAATAGGGATGATGTTATAGAAGTGAAATTATTGTGCATCTACTAGGTCAATGTGGCAATAGCAGAGTTATAATTGGTGGAAGCAATTTGACCACAAAGTGAGCTACAATGTTTTGATAAAGACAGAATTTGTCAACGAACTTAACAATCTATTAAGTTGTGAAGAAACTGAGGCGGCAGCAGTGGCAGAACAAAAACAGGTTTAGCCGTAAGCTACTTTATTTTTGGAGAAATAGGAGAAACAGACCTGATAGAGAAGAAGTTTTTGAATCAATGCCCCAATAATTGTTCAAGCATTTTTTTCATCATCATTTGGAAGCCGCTTGAGGTGATGGAGTAAGTAAGCAGCACCGAATGCCAATTCTATGCAGCCCTTGATATACAAACAATTAATATCACTAATATAATTATCCTCAGCGGCAATATGCGAGGAGAAATATTGAAAATCTTCGCTAGTTCGCACAACAGAAATAACTTCATAGCATTGATCTCTTCCTTTAATCTATCATAACTCTGAAAAATCTTATTTCAGGAATATTTTTATATTTTAATACATTTCATCAATTTTAAATATTTGATATAAAAGCAAATGGAGACTGTGGCTAACTACTATGATAGATTTATTTTGCTTTCAGATAATAGTTTGTCTATTAATATAGTTGTACCTTTTGATACAATTATACAAACAGGAAGTGTTGTGTGTACTAAGGTGCCAGCGTGCTAGTAGACAGATATGTCTACATATGTACTTATTGCAGTTCATAATAAAATGTTATTATGATGCACTGCAGTGCCTCGCAGTTCTGATGTAAACAAATAAATAGTTATGTATATATATTGCCTATTAAAATTATAATTTCTCTCAGCATTCCTTCAACTATATTTCCATTTATTTTGTAAAATATAAAAATTTTTGTTAAACTATAAATTAAAAAAACTGAAATAAAAAAACCTTGCAGAATATTCTAATATTTGTAATATGTATATATGACAACAGGAGAGGAAATTCCTATGGCTAGTACTACTATTAAAGTAGGTAGTATACTAGCCAATTTATGTGGTTAATAACAGTTTCTATGGATAACCACAGAGATAAAGGCCTGCCATCTTTTGTAATAAGTAGGTTGTAGAACAGAATAATTTTAGTATATACCGCAAATACAGTGCCAAAGCCTCCTTATTCACATACAAATTTGACAGCTTTAACCCTTAGCCTTTTTTCAAATTTTGTACTACAAGCATTGTGAATAGAGTTCACCGCATCATTTTTTAAAAGTCAGGAAATATTATTGCTTTTCTTAACAGTAACTGGTCTAATAGTTTTTTAGTTAATACAGCTGAATCTTTAGAACCTCTTTTTGTTTTCTCATATTAACCTTCTTAAAATTCCAAAAAGGCAAAAGATGAAAGAAGATTGGCTTCCAGCTCCATGCTGTATTAGAAAGAACCAAAACTGGAATATTCTAGAACTGGCTTGTCTAGGGCACACCGTGGGAGCATGGTGAATGGAGCAATACTTGATGGTTTCAATACTGTTGAAGAAGCACAAAAATAGGTAATCACTGCAGGAATGGCATTTGAAGAACAAGCTAGAAAGATCTTACAAACAGAAACCTTTGAAGATACAGACAACACTTTGATTAGTTCATCCTTCTCTAACCCTGAACTTCCAATGAGAGCAACCTTAGAACACGGGATAATTTACTAACAAAAAGCAAAGATCACGTGTATCTGTACCACAGGTTAGAAGACTTGCATGTAATTAAAGATCAATTTAAAACCATATCTAGTCTCCAGAATGTTGTCACAAATTTATTGGAGTCCTACAACAACTTTACTAAAATAATGGTAAATAAATTAACTAATTCTATAAACTCCATCAACCTACAGCTCATACACCAAGTAGCATATACTCAGAGAAAGTAAAACATCCTTTTCCCGTTCATTGTCAGTAGTATGTAGAGAGCAGATCTACACAAAAAAGTGACGGATCCAGCGGGGGGATAGAAAAAGGGGGTTGCGAATTAAATTGGCTAGGGGTGTAGATTGAATTGCGTGGAGTTGAATGAGATGTTGGGGTTTGGGGGGAAATTGTGGTGTAGAGTAGGGGGTTGAATTCGAGGGGGTATGGATCCGCTCTCGGCGTAATCGGCGGATTATCTGTGGATGAGTCATCCGATTAGTGGGGGATGAGTCATCCGATTAAACGTGGATTATCGCGCAATTAGTCGGGGGAATCGTTGCGGATTAGTCGGCCGAATCGTCGCGGATTATCGGTGGATTAGTGGGGGATGAATATCTGGGACATCGAGGGCTGGTTGGTTTTCCGGAGTGGATCTCGTGGATTATCGAGGAGAGCGAGAGGAGAATGTTATATATTTGGTTGAATGAGAGATAAGTTTTTATTATAAAATATAAACTATAAATGTTACAAAAAATTCAAAATCATTCTGTCATTCGTTTTAAAAAGGAAAGTTTTGGAATACATCTTTCATCAATTTCTGTGTCACATCGAAGAACTAAAATAAGAGTTGATTTTCCCAAAGAATTGAGAAACTGAACAGGAAGTAACAAATCTAACCCTTCATTTTTTCCAATATTATCATAAATGAAGGTATCTTTAGGTGTAGTAGAATTTGAAATAGGCTGAAGATTACAGATAGAGTCAATATCTTGAAAATTCGATCCTGGAGGACATTGCAACATTGAAAGAGTAGAGTTATATCCACATAATTCTCCTCTGTAGAATAATTTGAAATCAATTAGAATATCGATTGTGGAATTTTGAACTGAATATTCACATTCAGAATATGTTAGAACTTGTTCCGATGAAGCTGACACTATAGGATTAAGGTATAGGTTTTCTCCATCTGTTTCATCTTCATTTAGTAGTTCTTTACATGCAAATCTGTGATTGCCTGGTAATGAATAACCACAATGAAAGTAGTCTGATGGAAATATTCTTCCACATGTTTCATTATTCTTGTGATATAAAGTAGTTTCTTCGAATGGAAGTAGTAATGAAACTTCAAATTCATTGAGTGTTCTGCTTAAGCAGCTATTCGCATCGGTAACATATTGAATTCTTTGATTTCCATTTATTATTCCCGTAAACCGTAAAATGAGAAATATTATAATGTGCAAATTCATTATAGTCATAGTGTCTTTTTAAAATACTACTCTCTTGACTGAAGTAGGCAAAGAAAATGAATAAAAAGTATGTCGATATAATATATATAGTTCATTCTTCAAAATTATCTTGAAATAGTATACAAAAAAGTTATTCAATTCTGTTTGATGACTCAATCCTTCTTGGAAATGAAGTGAATAAATATAAAGAATTATGCAAAGTCTAACTGTGATGTTTATCAATTCTTCCCATTGATATGTAGGAGTTCACTGAAGTAATGATTTGTAACTTGTTGATCATTGGCTTCTCCTCTCAAATATGGATAAAGTCTTGATTCGGTTAATATTATGTTTGAAGGTGTGTTCCAATCAAGTGAGGATAATAATGATAGTTGGACTTTGTCACTCCTTGGTCCGATTTGAGCAGATTCCAAACACGTTCCAATATCGAGTTCGGCAAAAGTCTCATGAAGTTCTTGTCGAGTCAATCCTTCATTTCCATATCGTACTTGCATTATTCTAATACAATGTTGACATCCTTGAGCTCCCTCGAAACATCTACACTGACTTTCTAAATATGTTACGAAGCGTTTATAGATATAGAATCCGATAACATAGTAAAAAGTTTCTTCAGTAACTCTTCTGATGAATTTTTTTGTGTTTTTCTTTACAACCACACTTGATAATTGTCCATCCTTAAGATGAGCTGGAATAAACTCCTCTAGAAATATAACCGACATTGTTTCTGTTTTCTTCGTTTTTGGTTCCTTCACCATCAGAGCTAAATTGAAGAATGGTGGAGAATTCTAGAGGAGTAGACTTAATAACATTCCGAATCTTTTATTATTTTCATCCAACAGTTTTTTCATCTATAATTACATCATCAATTTCATGCTCGATTTCCTCTTCCAGTCTTTCTCCGATTAATGGAAATTGTGCTATATGAAGGAGTCTTCTGAAGAGCAGTTGTTTCGTTTCTTCACGTTGTGTAGGATGAGTCATGTAGTGCCGAATTCTATTACAAAGCATGGTTTCAAAAATCTTTTTTTCCATCGTTTTAAAATCGATCGCGATAAATCTGTTAATCCATTCTAAATCAACCTCTTTTCCAATTTTACCTTCTCGAATGGTAGCTTCAAGATCAACCCATTCAAAGATCATCTTCAAATCTGAGGGTGTTATCGATATTTCTTTTACAGATATTGTTGATTCCAAACATTCCCTGCATTCCATCGCACTGCAGACACAGTTGGACTTTAATCTTTTCAATGACACAACTTTTCTAAAATCAGCTGTTCCTAGAATGTAGTATAAACATTCCTCGGTGAGATGTGTACGAATTTGTTCATTTTCGTCAAGTTGAACCAAGATGTTATCCGGGATTATTTCTGCAACCTCGAATGGAACAAAATCTTTAATCAGAATGTTTTGAGCCATGTTACTATGAGAAAGTCTACATTCGAAATGATTTTACATTGGATAGTATATTGAATTTATATGAGCTTAGTTATATATTATTGATATTGTATATACGAAAAGAAGAGTCAATGAAGAAAATAAAATTTTATAGTAATAATACATCGTGGAGCAAAACTCTACTATCATATATACTTAGCAACAAAATCACTTCTAAAAATTATGCTAAAATATATTCTGTGCTCGCTCCATCGTTACATACTCTTCTTTTTGAATAAAAATATGTTAATCCTGTTCTAAGTTGAGTGTATGAGAACACTCTATTGTCTTTTTTTACAAAGCCTTTGTTTATCCCTTCCTTAGGAAGTCTTGATTGTAATACTTTTAAAAAAGTGTCTTTTGTAAAACTATTCGTAGTTTTACTTAATCCTTTACTGCTATGCTTTGTAGAATGAGTTTCATCATTCCAGCAAAAGTAAGTCTTAGAATTTAAGGCTACTATTCCATGACCTGAAAATTCTACTTTGAATAAACCAGGAGTCCTTATATCATATTGATATACTTCTTTGCAACAATTTTGTAATTCCCACAACTTTGTAGGATCAGATTTACAGAGTTGGAAATCATCCGCGTGTCGTTCGCAATACATCCTAGGAAACCATTTTCCATATTCTTTGTAGTATATATCAGCGATCTCTTTTCTAACGATATTATCCATAGGTGCTGAAAGAGCCATGTAGGCACTATCTGTATCCATCGCCACATACTGGAAGTCCTTTCTGTCGAAGTATCTAAAATAAAAAAAATTTCAATCCTTAATTCTTGTTATCTTAGTATTATAATACTCTCATTTCAAAAATTTATCATTCAAATGTTTACCATTATACATATTTTTTCTAGAAGATACAAATGAGATTACTTTCCTATCCATGAAGTCATAGTAGAACTCCAACATCCGAAGTTTAGCCAGTTGTAATATGGAGAATCCGATATGTACAGGTATATCCATCTTCATCTGAATAAATATATATATATACAGTCTTATTAGATTCCTTTACATATATTACTCCAAGTAAATTTTTCATTATGATTCAATTATATCAATAAGATAATAAATATATACTACTAACCGAAGACTTGTGTTGAGTCAACTCATAGAAGCTATCATCGATTTCCTCCAAAGATTCAAATCTGTGTGATCGTATTCTCAAGGATGCTTCATAATCTCCTTGAATATACTTGACATTTCGATGTTTTAATTTCTCAGTGATTGTTTTCCCGTACGATGAATTTCCAATGAGTTTATTGGTTGTGGCTATCAACTCTTGGTCAGGATCTTTGTCACCAGCTCTTCTAGCATTTGAGACAGATTCTCCAAATGACTTGAAAACTCTTCTAGGGGTGTATTCTATGAGTTGATATATTTTGGTTATAATCATCCCATGATTAAGATACCATTTTGCTAAAGTGGTGAGTAGTAAAATTTTTTGTCCAAACATACTCCCCACCAAAGTTCGTTGTTCTTGAGGTAGCATTCCTTCCTTTTCAGCAAATTCTTTCATACTTTCACTAAGATGATTTCTATTCAAAGATGTATTCTTGAAAATGGGGCTCATTTCTGAAAACTTTTCGTATATGTTTTCAGGAACAGATATATCGCATTCAATGAATCCATATATCTCCCCTTTTATAATCTGCTGAATAATCTCATCCTCAGTGGCAAAGGAATTGGAAGGATAAAACTCTTCGTTGAAGATAGTAATAAAGTTCTCAATCTCGGTGTTATCCTCAATCATCTTGTCCCATTCACACTCCCAGATTCTTACTAAACGATATCCAAGTTCTTTAACATATTCTTCCTTCTTTTTCGTTTCCTCCAGAACTTCACTCATGGGTCGATTCTTATATGGATGTATACTTATTCCTTTGGTCTTGTTACAGTTATGTCCATGCCAGAAACATCCATGAAATTGAAACACTGTATTCGATTCTTCACAATATCCATCAACAGGAAGATTATGTTGTCCAATTCTAAATTCTTTATCATTGTTTTCATGTAAGATTTGAATATTGTCCTTCCAAGTCAAAAATTGTAACCATCCATGAGCAGCCTTGCTATTTTTTCGAGGATGAGTGTATGCAAATCCATTTTCGAATCGCCTTATTCTAGGGTTTCCAGTAGGCATTTCTTGCATCATACTCCACAAATATAATGCATTTGCATCAACTCCTAGAATAAGTTCACAAAGTTTGGATTCCTTTCCAAACTTTCTTTCTCGAATCAGTGTTTTCTTCGACTCATGAAGTCTGTGAAAAATAATGCTAGGTCCACCTACGATATTGTCCTTGATGGTAAAGTAAATATCTTTATCGTTTTCCTTGATCAGACAGACAGGTTGACAAGTTTTGAAATGATGTGATGAGATTGTCTGATGATGAGAACTCATAGGATGAGGAGGTGAATCTGAAAGTTTCAACATCCATTTTACCGCCAATCCAGGAAGTGAAATGGCGTCTTTCAACATATCGATTCCCATGGTTCTGTAAACTTTTTTTTGTTTTTCTACAGCTTCAACAAATGGTACTACATCGAGATTGTTGTACCATACTAGAAAATCTTTTAACGTTTTCATCTTCTCTTGTTTCCAAATGTTTAAACAGATTTCATAATCAGCATCCGAAATATGTTCATCTCTCAAAGAACTGTAAAAGCATTATTTAGGTGGTAGAAACGGTTGTTTCAACTTCTCAAGATCATCCATATATTCATAAGGATAGAATCCTTTTTGTTGAAAACATTTGAAAGCTTTGAGATACTTTGCATAGGAAAATCCTGGAGCAATGAAGTTGGAAATATCCAAGAATTTGAATCTTCTTGATTGAATACAGCTCATCTTGTTTGTTCTTTTCACTACAAAATCAAAATCTTCATCTTCTGTGTCTTGAAGACATCGAAGTAGAGGTCCTTTCATCACATTCAGGTCGTAATTTTGTGAATTAAATCCTAGAATCGGAATACATGAGATGAATTTGTCGAAACGTTCAAATAAATGACGAAATCCCTCTCTTGAATGGTATACTCGAGGATTGGAAAATTTGCAGAATTTAAATCTTTCTTCAACTTTTCCTTGCTTTTCAGCTTTTGCCTTCATCATCTGTCTAAATAAATGTAGGAAAATTTTTTTTAAGGATATCCCGGGCTTCATCAGCAATTTGGGAAATATACTGAACAAAAAAAGATATACAAGAATCAGTATCTCCCTCACTTACAAAACACTTTGGATCCTTAAATCCGGGTACATTTGAACAAACTGATATACTCATCAATTCGTGTCTCGATGTGAATGTAACCGAATTGGAATTTGGTGGAAGGTCGGATTTTGGAAGATAACACTCGATATCATAGGTGATTAAAAAAGGATAATAAGTATCTTCCTCAGCCACGGATATTCCTATCTCTCGTTTCAGTTGTTCGAAAATTGTAGGTGTTGCCTTAAACTTTCCTCCTTCGAAGATGAAGTTTGTTACTGTTTCTTGACTACATTTATGTCTCTTGAAATTTCCTCTTTTTGTAAAGCTCACTTCACAGGAAGGACAACTAAACCCTTTAGTATAAGCATTAACATCCTTGATGAAACTGAAATGAGAGTTCTGCAAATCGAGGAAGAGTTCCTTTCCCTCTTTTTGGGTCGATGTCCAGATGACTGTTGAGGTTTCATCAGCATTCAGAGATAATACGGTTATACGGATGTCAAAACACTTCTCAAGAGAAATTAAGTCTCCTAACTCAATTCCAGGAAAATTCTTCATCAGATCTTTGGAGGATGAGGAAGGAGAAGAAATGTGTTTCGAGTACTTTTGAAATAGCATCTTCACAAGATGCTGTTTTGGTCTTTGTCTGGTGCAACTACATCGCTTTGAACACTCACACATCTCCTTCAATGCTAAACATCTGAAGAAACAGAGATTGTCTGTGTAAGGAGTGCAGCTCATAGTGATTACATGTCGATTGTTAAGAATGTGAGACGGAAGATCTGAAGCCACTCCTATTTGCCCCATTCCAATCAATTTATAGAAATAGAATGAAATATTGGTAATTACATTCAATTTCCAAGCTGTATTCGGGCGTTCTCGAATAGCTATAGCAGCAAGATCTTGTCTTGTCAATTCTTCAAAAAAATTCTGTAGTTCCTGTCTTGTTGTAATCAGTTTTGCTTTTTTGAAAATTGTAGCATTATTCGATGAAGCATGAAAATATCTTAATTCTCCTGAGGCTTTATGTTCAAGAATGCATCCCACACTACAATTTAATTTAGCTCTTGTTTGTAACCCATTCCAAGTTGTCAACATTTCGTTCCATATTCTTTCCGAATGGTTTGGAGTTGGAAGTTCTGCTTGAGGAATATTTCCATTCCATAAATTTACGTTTAACGTTTCAACAACTCTTCCTCGTCGTCTTTTTGTTTTCATAGCATTCCAATATCTTCTTATTAACTCATCCCATGCCTCATCATCATTAACAGGAATGATATCCTGATTGACTTGTTCTCTTTCATTTTCGATAGGAACGATGGGCTCGACTCTATCATTAATACCAACTAAATTGTCATCATCAGCGTCCACTTCATTTTCGTTTCTTTCGATTTGATTTGTAGGTTGATCAGATAAATATCTATTTTCTTCGATTTCATTTGTATTTTCTTCTTCTGATACATCTGATTCATCGGATTCATCATCAGCAAGATTTCGAGTAATAGGAGTTACTGTTATCTTAGATCGTCTAAGATCTCCTCTTCCAATTTGAGTTGAAGCAGAACGAAATGAAGAATGATGAGAAACAATCTTTACTTTTTCGAAAATGAAAGGGGGATTGGAAACTTGTATAATAATCGAGGCATCATCATCATCATCATATTCGTGATATTGTTCCGAAGAATCATTAGTTGATGTTGTAAACGATTCTGAACTTTCATTCGATTGGAGATGAATGTGTTTAACATGTCTTTTGAGGATTGATTTTTTGTTAAATGAAGTCGAACATTCTAAGCAGATATATTTATTAGCTGAAACGGATGATACACTTCTTTCCCTACTTCTGCTTCTTTCTCTATTATCAATTGAAGTGGAAGGAGCAGAATTTTCCGATGAAATTAAATTATGCTCTCGTGAAAGCTTGAACATCTTTGAGGAAGATTTCCAGCTGCCAAGAATTAAAAATCTCATTTTAC
Organism: Watersipora subatra; assembly: GCF_963576615.1. NCBI lineage: Eukaryota > Metazoa > Bryozoa > Gymnolaemata > Cheilostomatida > Watersiporidae > Watersipora > Watersipora subatra. The sequence continues at coordinate 48,701,906 of NC_088715.1, read as the reverse complement.
TATTCTCTCTACATTTATTCATTCATTAAAATTTTTTTCCACCAATTATTGTAAATCAACTCACCTCATCAGATTTGCTCCAGTCTCCTTCTGAATGGGAAGATGCCGGATACATTTCCTTGATGTATTCAAATTTCGGAAATATATAATCCAGTGAAACAGAGATAATCCAAAGTTCTGAGAGAAGATTATACATAGATATCCAAATTGTAGAATTAATCCAAACTTTTGTGAGATATATAGTCCAGTTAGTTCGGAGAAATATAATCCAGTGAAACAGAGATAATCCAAAATTCTGAGAGAAGATTATACATAGATATCCAAATTGTAGAATTAATCCAAACTTTTGTGCGATATATAATCCAGTTAGTTCGGAGAAATATAATCCAAAGTTCTGAGAGAAGATTATACGTAGATATCCAAATTGTAGAATTAATCCAAACTTTTGTGAGATATATAATCCAGTTAGTTCGGAGAAATATAATCCAAAGTTCTGAGAGAAGATTATACGTAGATATCCAAATTGTAGAATTAATCCAAACTTTTGTGAGATATATAATCCAGTTAGTTCGGAGAAATATAATCCAGTGAAACAGAGATAATCCAAAATTCTGAGAGAAGATTATACATAGATATCCAAATTGTAGAATTAATCCAAACTTTTGTGCGATATATAATCCAGTTAGTTCGGAGAAATATAATCCAAAGTTCTGAGAGATGATTATACGTAGATATCCAAATTGTAGAATTAATCCAAACTTTTGTGAGATATATAATCCAGTTAGTTCGGAGAAATATAATCCAAAGTTCTGAGAGAAGATTATACGTAGATATCCAAATTGTAGAATTAATCCAAACTTTTGTGAGATATATAATCCAGTTAGGTAAAGAAATAGTTCGAAGATCTGAGAATTTCATGTATAATAACTCCAGGAAAAAAGTCTCGATAATGGTGAGCCCATCAAACTTAGCTGTATTTATACTAGTCAAGTTCAAGGAGGTGGAACCCGGACAAAAGTTATAAATCTCTTCTAATCCATCTTGTCTCACTCAACTTTCGTGAAAATTGAATTTCGCGAAAGTGAATTTCGCGAAATTGGATTTCGCGAAATTACACATTATATATATATTATATAGTCAACTTTCGCGAAATTGAATTTCGCGAAAAGTGAATTTCGCGAAATTGGATTTCACGAAATTATATATTATATAGTCAACTTTCGCGAAATTGAGTTTCGCGAAAAGTGAATTTCGTGAAATTGGATTTCGCGAAATTACACATTATATATATTATATAGTCAACTTTCGCGAAATTGAATTTCACGAAATTGGATTTCGCGAAATTACACATTATATATTATATAGTCAACTTTCGCGAAATTGAATTTCGCGAAAGTGAATTTCGCGAAATTGGATTTCGCGAAATTATACATTATATATATTATATAGTCAACTTTCGCGAAATTGAATTTCGCGAAAAGTGAATTTCGCGAAATCCAATTTCGCGAAATTACACATATATATTATATAGTCAACTTTCGCAAAATTGAATTTCGCGAAAGTGAATTTCGCGAAATTGGATTTCGCGAAATTACACATTATATATATTATATAGTCAACTTTCGCGAAATTGAATTTCGCGATTTTCAATTTCGCGAAAAGTCTTCTGATATTATGGATGATGCAGCTAAATTTATCAAAACTCATTAATCATTTGATGAGGAGAATTGTATATAACCAGCAGAATTTTACTAAAACGATATCAGTTCTTCATTCAAACTCAGAGAATTAACACACTACACAACTATGGAGGATAATACTCAATCTGGAGTGATAAAACCTGGATCGAATAGTTCAGTGAAGATGACGAAAAAGAGAATTTCACCTGTAACTCTTTCTAACACGACTCCTCCAACGAAGAAGAAGAAATCCAACCAAATCGAAACGAATTTGGAGCAAAGGGCAAAAGATGTGGCAGACAAGTTAAGAACATTAAGTAAGGATACTTTAATGGAGGCAAAATCACTGCAGAAAATGACAGACCTTTCAGTAGGATTGATTATGGAGGTGACAAAAACGGAAGAAGCTCATTCGATCCATGGAGCGTGCTGTATCATTCACTTCAACTATGTGGAAAATGGGATTACTAAATCTACTGCTGTATTTGCTCCAAAACGATTTCTAGATGAATCGCTGTCTTATCCAAGTATTATGGTATATCTTGGGTTAAAACCTAAGAGTAATGGACAGGGAAGTTACCATGACTTAAGACGAGTAACAGAAGGAACCTCAACTCCCTTGGACATGAAACGCACTCTAGCCAATCTGAGATCGAAGAGACTTGAAAAACTTAAACAACTTTTCGAGACTCGTCATCTCAAGGAGTTCAAAGCACCATCTATTTTCTACTATCACAATGTTGGAACAAGTGAATACAAAGATGCTGAAGGCAAGGTGAATGTGGTACCAACTGTAGCATTTTCAACCAAAGTTGATGGAGAGGAAGTTCAAGGAACTTTAACGATGCCTTCGAGATATGCCCTTTCGTTGAAAGAAAATTATCCGGGTATCATTATATACAAGGGACTAGTAACATCTCACAATACTCGCGAATACTACGATGTAGTAGTCATGGGACATGAAGAAGCAAGCAGATTTTACGAGAGTTCACAATGCAAAAAGGAATCTGCAATCATAGATATTTCCGATGACGATGAGTGAATGATAAACAACTCGATACAAACTTCGTTATAAAGATTGTACATGAACATTTTCTTATGTATATATTCAATGTTTCATTTATACTGTATTATCTTTATTGTGTCCTATCTACTTGAACATTTTCATATATTTCAAGTTAAACATAAACTATTTTATTTTTATTGAAACAAAATGATGATGGAAATAATGAATAATACATATAAATATATCTTTTAAAGTGAATAATTTTGTAATAAAACTGATCTTTCATTCAACATATTAATTTCTCCAACAAATTTCAATCTTACATACAAAAAATACAAAAAAAACCGAAAATAAATTCCTTAAAATTCTTAACCATTCAAGAGCTTCAACATTACAAAATCATCAAATCTTCAAAAAATAACTTTGTACATAAACACTTTCTCATATATATTCAATGTTTCAAATATATAACAATCTCCGGAAAATCAACCCCTCGGTGTCCCAGATATTAACCCCCTCACTCATCCGGTAATCTCTCGCTCTCCTCGATGATCCGCGAGATCCACTCCGGAAAACCAACCAGCCCTCGATGTCCCAGATATTCACCCCCCACTAATCCACCGATAATCCGCGACGATTCGGCCGACTAATCCGCAACGATTCCCCCGACTAATCCCGCGATAATCCACATTTAATCGGATGACTCATCCCCCACTAATCGGATGACTCATCCACAGATAATCCGCTGATTACGCCGGGAGCGGATCCATACCCCCTCGAATTCAACCCCCTACTCTACACCACAATTTCCCCCCAAACCCCAACATCTCATTCAACTCCACGCAATTCAATCTACACCCCTAGCCAATTTAATTCGCAAACCCCTTTTTCTATCCCCCCGCTGGATCCGTCACTTTTTTGTGTAGATCTGCTCTCTACATACTACTATTGTCTTTCAATCTCTCTCATGCTCATATTCCACAATATTTTTGCTTTCTCACTTTCTACGACTGTTTCTATCTAGTAGTCGTACTATTTTAGATATTTATATTTCAAATCCAAACTGTCTAAATCAATTCTAATGCACTATTCTTGCAACTCCATTATGTCCTTTCTTGAACTCTGTTACCACTATTTTGCTGCACTCACTTCCTACATAGAATGTGGTATCTTCCCTCTCTCTATATAGTCTACACCGGCCGCATCTACCTTCTTCTCTATAGACACCAACTATTCTTTGTCTAGTTAGTAGGGCTTGGTCCTGAGTTGCTGTCAACAACCCTTCTGTTTCTTTATTCACATTCCATTCTTCGTTCATGCATATACTTGTTTCCTTTCAGTGTCTGCCACTAGTTGAGAATATTACCCATGTAATGCTTTTTCTGTTCAATCTTTAGTTTTCTGGTTATAATCTCCTTAAAATATGCCTCTTTTATATCTACTGATCCTAAAATTTTGTCGTTGGAATTCAGGTTGGTGGTGCCCTTTGCATTACTTAGCTCTAGAAATACTCAGATTTTCTCTCAAGCTCCTACCATCTGGAGTGTCTCTAATATCCATGTATGCGGTAGAAAATAGTAAACCTTCTGGTTATCAATCCAAGCTATGGCCAGATAGGTCTTCTTTCCCTCACAATGTTTCAATATTACTTTGTTTAGCATCAAATACTTTTTGTTTCTTCTGTACCCATGCCAACATCCTTTCTGTTCTTCTCCAATCACATCCTTGCGTTCAAGATATTAATGAATATAATCGGATATCATTGATGTTCATAATTTCCAGATAAATAATAATATTAACGTGAGTGTCATTCTCATTGTTAGATTAATCACAAGTTAAGCTAGTAATTCTTTTATTCACCAAACTAGTTCCATCATGCTCAGATGAATACGACCTGCCCACGGATGTTATCCGTTTTAATAGAGATATTTAATGTGTTAATTGGTATTTCTTCAAATCAAATATCAGTAAAAAATTCCAATCCGCGACTCCTATCACAACGAGCCTAACTATTGCTGTTGTCATAGATATGCGGGTTACTTCCAGGTCTTGATATTTATCAATGTCTTCTAATTTCTTACTTAGAAATCATCAAAGACAGCGTTATCAGCAATCAGCTTTTCTGATCTCAGCATATAAACAACTATAACATCAGACAGAACTATGCAAAATTGTGGTTGGCTTACAGAAAGGGAACTTGACAAAATAAAAAAAGAAGATCAAAGCAGGAAACCAAGAAAAAAAGGTAAAATGAACCAAGAGTGAGAGAAAATGAAAGAAACAAGAAACCACATAAAACTGGACAGCGGAATGAGTTGGAGGAACAGATACTAATGAAAACTATAAGAAACCCGGCTTCAGGAAAACAAAGAGCTGTAGAGGATATAATAGATACAGGAAGCAGGCTAACTAGAAGTAAGCTAAAAAACCAAAACTAAAAACTCTTGGACACGTCGAAAAAAAGCTAAACCATGCAGAAAGTGAAACAGATTCCTCCAGTATTGAATTGTGCTAAGATTGATAGCAATGAGGAACTAAATGATACCATATTGGCTTGTTTAAAATTTGTAACAGATGTATTGAGTGGGAATAAGAAAAAGAAGCTCGACATAGTCCCAGTGTTGCAAGAAAAGCTGCAACAAATGTTAGAAAATATACAATCAGATTAAGTTAAGTAGCGGAGTGTAAAGGAAGAGACACCTCAATAAAATTGAGGAAGGAGAAGAATTATAGTAACAGAAACAAACGGTTTGACTTCTTAATTGAAGAGTTGGAGCAAAATCTTTGCATAGTCAGAATATTAAGAACAATACAGAACGAGTGAAATATATACCTAGAACAGAATGCTTCTCAGCAGCTAGAAGCAGTTTTATCAGAACATACACAAAACTGGGAATATCGCAAACAAAAAAGCACCAGATGAGGCAAAATCTAGAGCGTTTTAATGCATTATACAAGGCAAACGGACAGTTCACAATATCATGGTAGAATCGGTAAGCAGAGTGAAAGGAAGACTGGAATACATGAAAAGGCAAGAAGATGTTTGCATTAATTGCGATAATGTGAGAAAGATGATAGGTAAACTACAAAACTGAAAATCACATTGCCGAGGTAAAGCACAATATTTTTGGGTTTAAGGTCTAAAGATGTTGCATGAAATAGTGGCAGTACATCTACAGAAATTCTTAAAAGAAAAATTCTGCGCAAATGGATAACACCAGAACGAATAACTTTGATCACAAACAACCCAGTTGATGCTAGACAACCTGAATGCTATCTATCACATGATTACTGTGAACTAAAGAGGCCTTAGTTCAGTGGGTTCTTAACAAGTCATTACTTAGCAGGAGGCAAAACAAGTGCGTCTCTACTCACCAAGCTTTAAGTCGTAAGCGAGCGATCAGAGGATCTTCCCTAACAGTCTCGCATTTTTATCCACGTTCGATTAAGCAGGAAATGTGTCGAGCCGCTAATCTCACAACTACCACAAATGTAAAAAACTTTATCAGGTATTTTAGCTGAGAAACTATAAGAACACCTACCTGAATAAAATGTTATCAGAAAAAAACAGACAGCTAGTATAAGGAACACGAAGAGCAGGAAAGAACAACTCATGTTAGATAAAAAAACTGACTATGTGATTTGAAAAGCAAAAATACTAAACTAGCGATAAGTAGGGTTGACCATAAGAAAGTGTATGACATTCTGTCCCATTTATGGATTCAAAACACAATTGACCTATGCAAAATTGCAAATAGTGTAATAGAACTGATAAAAACCACAACTTGGAACTCTGAGCTGGAATTCCTCAATTAAAAAATGACAGAAGTGGATGTCAAAAAATGGAATCTTACAAAGAAGTTTATTACCTCCTCTCCTTTTTGTGACTCTTCAGTCACAAAAAGGAGAGGAGGTAATAAACACTTATTTCACTTTCAATTTTAATGAAGCTATTTGTGTTACAAGTTCTGACAAAGCAGAAAAGTCAGCTACTTTTTATTCATAAATTATCTCACGCTTAATAGAAAGTCTAAAACAGGGCAAAAGGTTCTAGTGAACACAGTAAGAATCTTTGCAAATGCTATATGTATAAAATCTATTTATGAATAAAGGGAAGAAGATAGAGGATTCAGGTATTTTTATGCCGAAAGCAGATGGATCTTACAAGTACTTGGTCTGATAGAAATAATACAGAATGATAAATAAGGTATTGAACTAAAGCTCAGGAGAGGGAACATGGCGAAATCAATAACCACATGGGCAGTGGCAGCAGAGCATTACACAACAAGAATAATTGATAAGAAACTTTGTAAATATTGAGGTTTAATATTATCCTCATATTTCTTCCTGTCTGTCAACTAATCAACTGTTGATAAGTTGACAGACAGGAAGAAATATGAGGAAACTGATGACAATGAATTCTGGGCTCCACCAAATACAGATACAGGATACAAGTATTTTTTGTGCCAGAAGCAGATGGATCTTACAAGTACCTGGGAGTTCTAGAGTCAGATAAGGTCAAGTTAGAACAAAGAAAGAGTTGGTCTGAAAGATAAAGATTCTGATGACAATGAATTCTGAGCTCCACCAAAAGCAGATATCAGCAGACTGTATATCAGCAGAGATGTAAGAGGTAAATGAGTAGCTTTAGTTGTAAAGAATCAGCTTGTCAGAGGAAAGGGGCAGCAAGAAGTGTTTGTAAGGTGTGCGGTGGGATGAATTGGTAATCCTCGGTAGATGTGAAGAGTTAGCACAGGGAGAATATATTGTAGACAAGAGACATGACCATGTGGCTTCAAGCATTCACTAGAAGCTGTGAGGTACCTCTGGTTTTCCAAAAAAGCAAGACCTGGTTTAAGGGTTTAACTATTGGGCTTAATCAAGGTTGAATAATGGCGGTCCTTATTATTGTTAATATTATTATTCTTTGTTACTAAATTAATAATAAAGATGAAAAATCTTTACAAAATATAATTGAATTTTTGTGTTCATTTTTTATGACTATTCAAATTGACAAAATCATTCAATATGGCCAATATTAAAAAATAAATGGGTTTTTCAAGAATTTCATAACTTGTATTAATAAAAAGTAATAATATGTTTGTTACTTGAAAACATAGATAATCATAAATAAGCTGTAGAGCATTAAAAAATAAAATTATATTATGAAACCAGATTTCATGCATAAGAGTGAGTCATACATATAAATACATATGTAAATACAACTAGAAATTCCACTGTCATACAGCCCACGACCAAAGAATATTTGAAAAAAGAAAGGGTACTGATGGTTGAGAAATGCAATATTAGCGGTCAAATGGCACTGCAGTGCAATAGGATAACTGCAATGGTAGCTGTAATGTACTGGGTGTGGGTGTTATTATATACAACAAACAGCAATAATGAAAGGAAAAGATTATATGTTTATATCTCTCCCCCAGCAATTGGAGAAATGCAATATTGGCCAATATTAGAAGTAAAATGCACTGATATTATTAGAATAACCAATATTATTAATATAGTAATAGTATAAAACCAATGCACGATTTTGTTTACATTTCAAAACGTCATAGCTCACAATAACAAGAAGTGATATTTATATAGATTTTTAGAAAATCTATTTAAAAAAGTGTTTGGTCATGACAAACAGCAATAATAAAAGGAAAAGATTATATGTTTATATCTCTCCCTCTGCGATAGGAGAAATGCAATATTAGAAGTAGAAAGCACTGATTTTATTAGAATATTCAATATTATTAATATAGTAATACAGTAATAATAGAAAACCAATGAACAATTTTGTTTCCATTTAAAAACGTCATAGCTAACAATATCAAGAAGTATCAAAAAGAATATCGAAACTTAGTAATAGTAATACAGTAATAATAGAAAACCAACGCACAATTTTGTTTACATTTCAAAACGTCATAGCTAACAATATCAAGAAGTATCAAGAATAATATCCAAACTTATATTTAAATATCGTAATCTCATAAGAATCGTTAGAAAAAATATCATCGTCATTTCCTTTACTTACACTGCGTTGGACATCAGTTAGAATACCAAAGTACTGGAATGTTTCTAAAAAGTTAGATACTTTGAAATCGGCAAAGATTAAACGATTTCAGTACTCCTACGTTAGTGACAGAAACCTTCGGCAATTCGACAATGCTATAGACTGGTGAAATGTGCACGTTTTTTTTTCCGTGAACTGCGCACAACTTAATCGTTCTATCCTTGTCGCTCGGCGTTTCAAATTCGGGTCTTAACTTTAATAAAAGTGAGGCTTAGCAAGTTTTAATAACGATTTTCTGCCAAATGAATCTGTCTATTTGTGTATAATCTGATCAGATGGGTAAGTTTTAAGAGAATTTCGATATTTTACAAAGACTTGGTAACATATTTAAATAGGTTTGTATGTGTTTTGTATCATTATTATACTTTAACTAATCTACAAAACGATTGGTTAAATTTGTTGATGAAATTTTGATTCAAGGGTTCGTCTCAATGTTGATGAATAATTTTCGTAAGTTGTGTGCACATGCATTTATCATAAAAACTCTCAAACTTTGCTTCCGATCGTTTGGTCGTGGGAATATATGTTTATGTCTAATGTGAAGGCATATAGTAAGGAAACGCATTAAAAATGGAGAAAATGTAGGCCCTTGTCAGCAGACAAAAATTATTGAGGAAATGCCAAATAATGTGGGTCAATATAAATATCACTTATATTCAAACTACCACCAGTATATATTTGATGAATACTCAGTAGTTTTTAGCAAACAAACACCTCTTCTAGAACTACTTAAATTGGAACTACTCAAAACAGGTCAACTTCAAAAAGGTTTGTAACATATCTAGAGATATCTAAGCCAAGCACAATACATTACAATACAAAACAATATAATAGCTCTTTTTTATTGTTTTTTCAGGCAAATACCAGTGGAAGGAAAGTTCGAAGAGAGGTTTAGAGACTGTCCAATAGCTTTATAGTTTCTCACAAAATAAAGCATAACATTTTTAAAAGGAGAAAAGATTAGGAGGTTGTTTGCGTTTGCAGATAATCAACCAGCTCAAGTTGGTCAGCATATTTACTAATATCTTGTCTCTCTGACTTTTTGACATCATACCTTGGTGTCTGATACCTCATCAACTCTATCTCACTCACATGGCATGACCAGTTCTTGTTTCCTTCGAATGCCACCCGACAGTCAGGAAATACAAAACTAGAACCAATGCCAGGTTCAGACAAATGCCACGTGTGGTGCTACACCTCGCTATACAAAAACAATGTAAAACCATGACTCGGCAAACTCGTCCCTTCCATCTGTTTTTATTTCATTGTTATTTTTATTTAAAAAGTCAAAACATTTTTTATACAAACATCTTTACAAAAATCTTTTTTTAAATTTGTTCAAAAAGAAGCAACACTTTTTAGAGAACACTGGACAACCGCAAAGTACCCCATTTGCCTTTGGATAAATCATAATGCCACCGCAAATTCATTTTTATTGCTTTGGGAAGCTTATATCCGGTTTACTAGATACAAAAATGTTTATTTTAAACTTCCTAATGTTTGTTTGTATTCTTGAGATAGTACAAACACTGTAATACTGTTATTTGCCATCATAGCGCCAAAGAATGCACCAAACATCTGATTTAGTGAACAAAAGAAATTAGTTTCCCTTCTACAAGTAAGTTATAAACACAGCTTAACATAATTAACATTCACTGTAAACAGTTTATGCCTTGTTTACATGCAGCCTCCATGACCAAAGTAGGACTTCTTAACAGTCTTTAATAATACACGTATTTAAAGACTTTTGCTGACCAGTTACCAAAGCCAGCAACCAATGTTAAGTTATCTATATACACATATATTTTTTGCTAAACCCTGTGTCCAGTTACAACAATTAAAATTAAGCAATGGAAAATGTGCATGGCGCAAGATTTCACCTAGATTTTAAGTTATATCAGCAAAGTTAACCATAAAACTACACGAAATACAATGGATTTATTCTGCAAATAGTCATTACATTGGTTAAGATACTCAAAACTTAGAGCTTAAAACCCTTGCTTGGGTTAATAACTAGCACTGTTGACCGTTTCATGCGTAACGATTTTTAAGCTGACCTAAAATGCTGCTATTGTTTTAAAGAAGATTTTTCAAATTCAAATTCAGATTCAAATTCAATAGGTAATTATTTTGCTACCTGTGCAATGCTGAGCATTCATTTAGTCACTAGATAAAATTTAAAAATTACTAGTGACAGTCTAGGTTGGCACAAAAAGAAAATGGTTAATTGCGCTGATAAAGCTCAAAGAATATGAATTGGCTCAAATGATCTAAAATTCTAACAATCGGCAACTGGCTACTGCTAAGCACTTCCACTGTAACAAATAGTCTTCTGACTCTATCAGCATAACTTAAGAGGTATCAATACTCTCCTAGTTTACATTCCTAGTACCAAGAAGCATACTAACCTCCGTTAGGACGAATATCAAGCAGGAATCCAACCTGAGAATAGGTTACCCCTCTTCAACCATTTTGTGGCTCCTTCACTGTCAGCTTCACTTGAGTAATCATATGAAACTAACTACATGTACATGTGAACGTTGCCTCTGTATGACTTAGCACACTCCCAGCAGTATTTATATTAACAACTAAGAGTTTTTTTACATACTTAAAGACTTGTATAGAAAAAACTACTTTATGGGTGTGTGACAAGCTATAAGGAAGCCTATTACTTTTACTGTAGTTTGTATTTGTTTTGTACTATACAATAATATATATTTACTAAATAATATATATATATATATATATATAAACAACATCTAGATAAATACCTGAACTAACTATAGTGTCACTAGACCAATAAAATGAACAATTTTGGCTTTAGTTAGAATAGAACTAAATTTATTTACATATTATATATTTATATATAGTAAGTACAGCAAATAGTAAGTGACCTGATTGAAAAACCTTTGATGTTATTGATTCTCACTGAAGAGCACTACCTGAGTATAAGCAAAAACAAAACTTTTAGAAAATTTCTGAATTGGTATCTGCATTTCATATTGATTGCGTAATCATGAGATATTCATGATGAGTCAGGCAGTGGTAAATAGAGGTGGCGTTCAAATAGAGGTGGCGCTCAATTAGAGGTTTTACGGTATAGTTAACAACATCTATGTGAATCTCTGAACTAACTAGTGCTACAACATTAATAAAGTGAGCAAGGGTAGCTCAAGTTAGAATATAACTAAAATTATTTACTATAGTTTCTCAGCAATATATTAAGTAACCCAGTATAAAATAAGATTGATTCTTACTGTTAGTAGTGCCCTAGCTAATCACAAACAAAACAAAATTCCTAAAGAACTCCTGAATGAACATGTGCATTCCATATTAATTGCGTAATCATGAGGCTGATATTGATGATGAGTCATGAATTGGTCATGCACAGAGAATATTCAAATAAGCTGTGCAGCAGTCACAGTGAACCGTGTTATATGTACACAAACAACACTAAGTGCCGGCCACACACAATGACATAAAAAACAAAAGCAAAAATTAATACCGTAAGAACCGGTGTATAGGACGCACTTTTTTTCTTAGAAAGTTGAGCTAAAAACAGGTGTCTTATTCATGGATACTTTTATTCTAAATAAAATTTATGCATTTGTCATAATATCAAAAACCTATTATAAACTTTTTTAACTTTCTATCAATTGCTATCGATATTCATTCTCGCCGTCACTGTCCTCATTTAACAAAGCAGCCCACTTCTGTTGTGTAAAGCAATCATCATGAAGGTCCAGCTTTTTCTCCCTTTCGTTGCCATCATCGTTGTCTGGGTTGTTCATCCAGAGAATATTGTCTTCTGTGCCGACTAACATGTTGCTGATAGACAAAGACATGTTGCTGATAGACTAACATGTTGCTAATCCCTTCAGCACAGTTTTGGTTGGCAATTTTTTCCAGGCATCTACTATCCATTGGAAGATCGTAGTCATGTCAACTTTCCTTGTGTTGCCGCCCTTGGTGAAAGTATGCTCACCATTATTCATCCATTCGGCCCATTTCTGCTTTAATGCTGCTTTGAATGACTTATTCACAACAACATCCATTGATTGTAGAATACTGGTCACGCTGCCGGGGATGACAACGAGGTCTGTATTGTGCCTCTTTAACTTTGATTTAACATTGTTGGTTGTATGGCATCGGAAGGCGTCTAATACCAGCATCGATCGCTGTTTCTCCAGACCACCTTTGCATTTTATTCAAACTGTTTTCGGCCTGACATCCATTAAGCTGTCATTGAACCATCCTTGTTTTTGCACCCCGGCTATCGCACCATTTGGGAACTTGTCTTTGGGCATGGCTTTCCTCTTTTAAACGATGTATGGTGGTAACTTCGTGCCATCAGCCTTACACCCAAACATCATTGTGAGTCGATTTTCTTTCCTTTCCAGTTGATCGCATAGTGACACCTTGCACCTTTAATGCTTACTGTAGTCTCGAAAGGCAGGTTGAATGTCAACGGAGTTTGGTCGGCGTTTCCAACCTGGCTCATGTTGTAGTCGTATTTCTGACGCATCTTGATGACATAATTTTGAAATATCATTAATAACTTCTCGTGGTCACTGGGTAGTGGCTGACTAATGGTAGTTCTTCGTCTTATTGATCGGTTATTTCTTCCAAAAAATCTTTTGCACCAGTTTGTCAATGCTTCGAATACTGCAATGCTTGGCTCTTTTGCTAATATTAGAGCCTGTAAAGAAACGGTAGTGGTTCTGACCTCCAGGCAGTCTCGATGAGTACCTTGAATCTATTTAATAAGTGCCTTTTCCATGTTAAGGTGGTGAGTCTTTGAGCCTCTGTTTGCCCTCTTTGCCTTTCGCGTTTCTTTGATGGTATTTTTGGCTTTTCTCCATTTTCTGATCACACATTCTGTCAGACCAAATTGTTGCTCAGCTGCCCGGTTCCCATGTTATTTCGTGTAATAGATCACTTCCATTTTAAACTTTGAAGTATATATATAGCATATATAAGTATAGCTCTGTCATGTTGTCCTCGCCATGTTTAAAGATAATAATGAACTGCTATCTTTAAAACAACCGGTAATAGTTAGAATATTCGCTCTTTTGATGTGTACATAAAAGTCTAATATCAATCATTCATTCATGACGAATGTTTCATGAAATCATTCGACATGACGAATGTTTCGTGAAATCATTCGACATGACGAATTTTCGTGAAATCATTCGACATTCGTCGAATGATTTCACAAAAATTGATGTGAAACACCACCGTTTCTATAAAATATAATAGAAATTTAGGATGCGTCCTGTACACGGTTACACAGTTTTTTCCATTGTTTTTGGGGTAAAATATCCATTGCGTCCTATACATGGTATTGCTATATACGCGTATATTTATATAATACTAAAACCAAAAACATCCATAATACATTTTGTAGCAACTATTTATAACTTAGCACAGAATTTGCGACCATAGGCTACAGATGACCTGTCTGCAAAATAAGACAACTATATTTCGTTTCAAATTAAAAAGTATCAAAATTCTAAATTGAACATGTTTTATACTCGTCTGCAAACTACATGCAAAATATTAATGTTACAGTTTTGGATTTTTTTATCGTTCATTGCATTTCAAACAATTAGTTTTTTTCTCATGCTCTAAAAGAAGCAATCAACTTAATCGATAAATCAATAAACTAAGCAACTCACCTGCGCTTCATCTTTGATTCTCAACTCTCTGATTTGCTGTAGGTCTTTAGCTGCACCTACCCATCCCTTATACTCTTCAAAGTCTACCATGATCTCCTCATCACCATCATACTTAACTATATTCATAACTTCTCCGATAGAGCTTGGACTCACTCCAGCCCAACCACGTGAGGGGCAAATAATGGACTTACTAACTGTTACTTTGTCACCAACCTGCAATAGTGCAAGTGTTCAGACAATCAGTTCAACTCTAATATACTGCTAAGAAATGTAAATGAAAGCGTAGTTATTTGATACAGAGTTTAGTTTGTGCAACTAAAAGCAAGTTATCTTATAGAGTCTAGTTTAAAAAGTTAAGTATAATATATTCAATGACATGCTGTCATACTTTGGTAATCAATTTTCTTCGTCATGAAACAAATTAGACTTAGGCCAAAGGATTTAAAGTCTCAAATCCTCCTAAAGTTGACCAAATCTTTTGGATTGAAATGACTAAAATCTTTGTACCATTTACTTAAGATTATGAGCATCCTCCTAGCTAATTAAAACACACACTGTCCCCTTTTCCTCTTCCCTTTTCACGTTATCCTGTCTGCTATCACACCATACTCATATGAGTAAATGATATGAAGTTGTTCCTATTTTCTGTTTTTTTCATTTAAGTAATACATACATATTTATCCCTTTCATTTTATTTACATGGAGTACCTTATTTTATTTCCTAATTAATGTTTTTGAGTAAAATGATGGACGTTAATCTTTACATGATAACAATTCTGGTTCGTCAAAATGGTAGTCAAACACCACGCCTGAATGAATCATGATACACTTCTCAAGTATGGCTATAGTTGAATAGCAAAATTCTAAAGAAGCATATAAACAATGACTTAGAGATTAAAAAGTTGGTTTAACATTTTATTCTGCTAAAATCACCAGTAGCGTATATGTGAGGTAAAAATGAACAACTAGTATATAGTCAAGCAGGTTTTAAAGGTCTTATTATAAATCTACATGAAAGTAAAATATTTTGAGACAACTATCAATCTTTCATAGAACTCAAACCAGAGTTTAGTGAAACTCTCATCCCTACTGATTCTAATTTTAGCAATCCGCCGGGTTTTACTAAACCACAAAGAGAGATATTTGAATGACAGCTTAGTTGTTCTGCATATAAACGAGATGATAGAACTTTATTCACAACTATATTAGTGTGAGTCACCTCGTAACCACAACCAGGGCTGAGCTCAATGTTTTGATAGCACCCCTCCCATGAACCACCTTCAGAGAATTCAACTGATGTCGCCACACTTTTTTTCCTTTGATGTCCACACTTTTTAGCGTACCACTTTCTCTACATAACAAACTGTTTATCCAAGAGCATTTACTAGCTTTGAGAGCAGTCAAAAATGAGTTAAACGAGTCAAAATTTTATTCAACATGTAAAGAAGCTATCTATAAATATTATTAAAGGCTGCATCAGTAATTGTACCAAAAAAATAGTTACTTGAAATCTGATGATTACCAGTAATAATACTCATTGAATCTGTCTTCTCTCAGATAAAGATAGATTTCTTTACAATCAGCATGGTAATAAGGTGAGTCACAAGAGTGTAGTTTATTATAGACAGTGCCGGTAACAACAACAGAAAGTTTTTTATTTTACAGATGCAAATATGTCAGCCCTTTTTATGGTGATCGCTGTCAATATTTAAGACTGCTTGTAAAACATTTATCATTTTATCACTGTACACAATATTTCATCTAACGGAGAAATAACCATCTCTAGAGATCCATTAAAAACAGCTGGAGTCTTCCTAAAATGACTCGTATCGCTTGTGACCTTGTCTAAAAACCTTAGGCAATAAACAACATTATATCAATATAAATTTTTTTGTATTTTGAATACCTTTACCTTGGTAATTTGCTTTCACCATGCGAATCTAAGTAGGTCTCTCTGAGCCGCACTCTATCTCCAACACATGGGGCCTGCCTGTCTAATGGAACCTTGTAGAATAGCACAGAGCGACCTTGCCAGGAAGGTTGCCTGAGTAAAGAAGCGTGTTCCTCTGAAATGATTAATTGTGTTACAGCCAATTTAACTTAATTTACACATCCACAAAAGGAAAACTAACACAGATTCATAAAACATGTTTAGTGTACAAAGGCTAATATTTAGTGACTATACTGCAATGAAGCTGTACTTGTTTAAATGGAGTTTTATACAATTAAATAGGGCTGTATATTCTCAAATAGAGTTTCATATACTCAAATATAGTTGTAAACTCTCAAATATAGGTCTATACGTATATTTGCATATTTTACATATATATTTAAGGTCTATTTAAGTATATATAAATTTTATATACATGTAATTAATGAAATTTATATACTTAAATAGAATTATATACACTCAAATTGAGCAGTATATATTTAAATAGATCTGTGTATAGTTAAATTAGGTGGCACATGCTCAAATAGAGTTTTATACACTCAAATTGAGCAGTATAAATTTAAATAGATCTGTATATAATAAAATCAAGTGGCATATACTCAAATAGAGTTGTAAATACTTAAATACAGTTGTATATACTCATATAGATGTTTATAGACCCAAAACAAATTGTATATACTCAAATATAGTGGTATAAATTCAAATGGAGTTGTATATACTAAAAGAGAGATGTATATACCTTATAGAGTTGTATACCACATCTAGGTTTGTTTATTTTCAAATAGTGTTGTGCCAATCTGAATGCTTAAGCAAGCTGGTTTCGAAGCCTTGCCAAACTTTTAACTCTCTTTCGAACTAATTCTAAGCTGTAGCCGAGTTTTTATGAAGCGCAGACTAAGGTCTGCTCTACTTTCACTTAAATTATAATTGGGACCTGAGGTAGATATCCTCAAATTCTTAGTGACCTTGACCTGCATTGAAAGGCAGTATTACCCTAATGAAGGTCCTTACCATTCCTAGCTGTAACTTTAGCACTTCTTGTCCCCCATTTATTATTTCAAGAAGATATATTTGTTGTTAATACAGTCAAACATTGATATACAATAATATTTGATTATGGTACTTTCTTCGTTTGTTTCAGCCAATAATAATGCATTCGTATTATTTTGTTTAACTTGTTTTTTAGCTCAAAAGCCAAAATAAACCCCAAACATTGAAAAAATGAATATTGTATTGAAACGGATGCATTACCTAAAGCTATATTAAAATTATTCATGAAACCTAAAGTGTAAAACGGAAAATAAATGAAAAAAGTAATAATTAATAAAATTTTGTGGAATCTTAACAACAGAAACAAAACAAAACTGTGCTCAGGGAGAAGTAACATTAGAAATATTAAACTAAACTATCACAATTTAGTTTCGGTATTAGATATTTTATCTATTGTATTTTTTGCTAAAACAGCCAACCTCTCTGCTCCCACTGGTTTCCACCAGTATTAATTGCCTTTTTACTGTCTTCCTTGTGGTAACTAATGGTTTTAGATTTTTTTTTCAAAAATTATAATCTCTTTTCATTTTATTTAAAATTTTTGAATATTTAAAATATTTTGTCCATATTACACATGAGTTTATTTTCTTATATTATCTATTTATTTCATTTCAAAAAAAACATATTCTTCAGCCTTCTTGCCAAAGCTGTACATTTAGAGTGGTTTTCTTGAAACTCTTCATTTTTAAATGACAAAAACGAGATGTGAAACACTTTTTCACATTACTCAAGCACCGCAGCACCAATCTATAGGAGGAGAGTTTTATAATTATGTAGTTATTTATAAAATTGCAATGTTTCTAGAAATCTCTGACATCATCTGTTAGTGACTACCTTGTATCTTATAACATTTGCTCAAAATTTACTTCGTTCGTCAGAAAACAAATTTTAGTTGTTGAGATGAGTCATAGGTTGATGTTTGGTTGTATAAACTACAGGAATATAACAAGCATATTCTTTTTTAAGTTCTTTTAAAGCAATTGAGACATCTTTGACCAAAGCTCTTGTCTGTGTGTGAAAGGCAGCCACAGAGCCGATGCAGACCGCACTGTTCACATACTCTCCGATATCCATAAGTTCTGAGTTAAACCGGAGGATCTTCAGGCTGTCTCCAAATAGCCACTCATCAAAATTCTGAACTCATGCAAATATGTGTAAAGCAAGGATTGGTTGAAATGGTTTAAAATAAATTTTTAAAAACTCTAACCTAAATGATTTACTTAAAATGCCAAAGTTTTGAAGGTTGTGTTCAAGTTTTATTTTAATTTACTCCAGTCATGGTTGCATCCCAGGGGTGGGAAAGTCTCTAAAACAGGCACCATGTGCACACCAAATTTCAAGTCCTAAGGTGTATATTATCCCAGCCATCATGTTAACGTGCTATGGGTATATTTCAGTAAACTCTAGATACATAAACGTGGTATGGGCCCACTTGGTTGCTTACATACATAGCATACCATATCCACCACTCATATCATATACTCATTTAAATTCCCGTTAGTTTTCTTCTCTTCTGTTACTAGTGATGTCGACCAAATTCTATTTTCTCATGCTAACCTCAATAAATATTAAACACAAACAAACTATTTTGTAAATTTGTAATTATTGCCTTTTATTCGATGGACAGCGAAGACGAAATAAACAAGCCTGTTAATCAACTACCAGTTTAGTTACGCGGGTGATAGCGAATACGCAAATGTAAATTTAATAAAATTTGGTGTTAAAATCAAAGGTTAAATAGAACAGTATAAAATGGACATGCCACACGCTGCCTTTTTTAGTTAACATTAGTAGCGAGTATTCATGTTCTCAAATGAGTTGCTAGTGTTAGTCCGAGACACCTAATAGGGTTGTAGCCCTCAAGCATTCGTCGATAAAAAGCAGTCTGCAACCCCGGTATGGGTCCATGTAGCCTTTTCTGTAAAACATGTGACGCAAAAGAGGGTTAATTGTGAAATAATGGTTGATGGGCTATGGGTCATTTGTTAAAACCCTAGGAAAATGGGCTATGGGTCCAATTCCAAACCTAGGTGCGCACATGGTGCCTGTTTTACAGACTGCCCCACCCCTGGGGTTGCATTAACCAGATATAATTTATCAAATACTACAAAGATTCACAACAGAAATCAGCTACTTGAACCTACCAGCGGGCAGATCACTCAACTTGAAAGAACTGAGCTAGGTAGTAGAATCACTAGGTTGTGTTAGCTGTAAGGATAAGCAAATGTGTGAGCAAACTTTATATTATTATAAATGTATATATTGAGTGTTTCTTACAAAAATGTGAACTCGGTCTATATAACTATTCTGTCGAGTGATAGTCATGCCTTGCCACTTTTGAAATCAGAGTTATCCTGCCACTCAGGCAAGAGCAGATAATTGCTCTTTTTAAACTCGTTTCATCGACCACTATAAAAATTATAATATCTTATTTATATAGAGCATTTAATAAGCTGCATGATTGACAATCATGATGATCCTGTTTTGCATTAAGGAAATAAAAGTGGTGTTTTAGTCAAAATTTCCGCAAGAATCACAAGCAAAAAATTCTACAAAGAATATTCAAGCCTTCGCCATACCATTTCAGCTTTAAAAATAGTAAGTGCTATATTTGAATTTTATTAGCTGAGTTAAATAAAGTAAAGATAAATTAGTGTATGATACTGTGCTAACCGGTTTCGTTAAATAAATTGAATTGAAAATTTCAACCAACATTTTGCGTGTCACTAAAATGTGAAAAAACACCAAGTTGACTCAACATTTATTAAACTAAAGCTTTCAGTCAAATAGCTGAAATAGCTCAAATTAAAACAGTTATTAGTACACAAATAGTTTTTATAAAGTCACAGACAGCTGCGTTGGTGGTACAGAAAGTGTAAGGTTGTAATCCTAACTAGTTTTTAAAATAGATAAAAGCTGCATCTCAAAAAGAGACACCAAGTTTGTACAATATATTTACCATATTTTAAGCTTCGCACTTCCTTGTTCAAAGCCTGTAGCATCAATGTGATCTTCTCTGCCTCCAACGCATCAGAAGGGGGAACATCCTGTGATGTCATAAGCTGCCCAAGGGAGTTGATTGACTGATCAACAAGACTAGAAATCTGTTCGTAATATGACTCAATCATCTTCAGGTGAGTAGTTATCTCCTGCTCAGTTCTCTTGGACTCTTCCTTCTCCTCAAAGTACTGCAAATAGCACCTGGTCTGATATAAACTATGAGCTACATAGCTCTGATGCTTTTAGATGCAATAATGCAAAACTTCAAAATCTTTACTATAATAAAAGTTGTGCCAGTCTTTCTGTCTGTCCTAAGCCAACCGGTTTGAATTCTATCTCTCAAAGTGCCAGTCGCTAAGAGCGCTAGGTAAAAAATTATGCACTACATGCGAATCGAACACGGGTATTCAGATTCCCAGCCAGGCGCACTATCAACTGCACCACCCAACCACCTTGTCGCGCAGTGGATTAATTGTGAACATTACTATTACAACTGATGATTTATCATGGTGCATGAGACTGCGAGCATACTACTAATGCGGGTATTTAATTACTGCTGAAGGAGACCTAAAACAATTATGTGATTTTGGCTCTGGATTTAATAGCACGTTATCTATTTTAGTACTGTCTAAACAGGTTGCTATGGTATTTATTTGTTTCCGAGGTAATTGTTATTCTTTTAGTGATGTGAAAAATTTGGAATGAAAGTAAATCAAAGATTTAATTACCTTTTCTATGCATCTGTTATATATTTTCTCCTTGTAAGCTTTTATAGATTCTCTCAACTTGACCTGCTTTTCCGTCAAATGAATCTTGGCATCTTTTGGAGTCGTCACCTTTTGTGTCTAAATTAACAGTGTTTTTCTTGTAGACCTTGGTTTATCATTTTAAGAATGTAATTTTTTTGTGCGCTAAATCTGCTGTACTTTGAGAGTTAAGATAATGCACCTAAATATGCATTGTTAATATTTTAACATGAGACTATTCATACATCAACAATAAAGCTCCTTATTAGTGAAAGCTGCTCATTTATAAAATAGCTTATTCTACGTGAACTGAAGTTATTCATATGTTAAAATATTGATTTTTATGGGCTAGAGAATTTCATCTGAGGGATCATGGTACTTGTGAGCTATAAGGCTATTCACATTGAGAAAATGTTGATGCTCATGAATAGAGCTATTCATCTAAACGATTCTTTGTGAGCTAAGGCTATTCATATTGAAAAAGTGTAGTTTTTGTACAATACCTTGAATTTACATTGTGGCAGAGTTGCTAAAGATGTTATTATGGTACAAGGTACATGCAAGTAGTCAATGAGGGAGGTAAATGCTGTGAAAACAGTGCAGACTAATTGGCAATGAGTAACAATTATAATAGTTAAACAGACCTTCATAGACTCTTTTTCCAGAAGTTTTATCTCTGTATAGAAGCCTTTCTAGTTCTTTCTTTTAAGAAATTCTATTGTTACAACAGTCCAGTCTGTTTTCTTTGCTGGTTCAAAAGCTATCTCCTTCAGAATTCCATGGCTGCGTGTAGAGATTCGCAAGATATTAGATATAGAGTAATTGTATCAAATTGTAACTTTGTGGAATCCCTATAATGCAGTGTATTTAACCATATAAACGTCAATTCTTGGTAAACATGAAGGCAAAGTTTAATATATTTAATAGTTAGAAACTCTATAAATTTTATGTTTTATAGCAAAAAATATTTTACTTTTTTGCCTAAGAGTACAAACACATTGATTTCCTTGGTTTGAGTGAGCACCTTCAACTAATAAAAAAAAATTATACTGGTAAACAGACTAGAGGTACGGGATCAATTCATTGACCTCTTCCAGTTTGAAACTAAAAAATATCTTATCAAGTGGTTTCATTTAAAGGGAAACTAAAATATTTTTTGTCTGACAACTGTTTTCATAATGTGGTTGGTCAGATTTTGTTTAACAAACCACTTTTCCTTTATTAAACTATGACATTATACATTGTGTGTCCCATACCTTTTTCTGATTTTAACCCCGTTTCTTCCAAAGTGGGGCTTTGACCGATCGCTTCACCCACACTTTATCTCCTATATAAGGGAGTTCAGCCTTTACTGAGGATTTTACTATCTGTGAAATATTTTGAGACTTCCAGCAAGTGTTCTCCGCAAATATACATGTAACTATGGGCTAAAACACAATATTCAGACGCTTTACAAACAAAAACATAAAAAATCAATTCATCTGGCTTGTATCTAGGTCATTAAATCAATTAATGCAGTAAAAGGGATCAGCTACTCTATTTTAACTTGTGAAACAAAATAAGTTGAATTAATACAACTATTTGTTAGAAAAATTAGTGTTAGAATAAAATTGCATCTTATAATTTATGCAAACAAAAATTACCTATATAAAAA
This sequence comes from Watersipora subatra, assembly GCF_963576615.1. Classification (NCBI taxonomy): domain Eukaryota; kingdom Metazoa; phylum Bryozoa; class Gymnolaemata; order Cheilostomatida; family Watersiporidae; genus Watersipora; species Watersipora subatra. Next base: position 48,679,066 of record NC_088715.1, on the reverse strand, counting down.
GATATAGAAGAGAATTTCTGTAAAAGGCAATCTGTACATTCTCTCACCCATAGCAGTCGCTAGTAGCTACTACTGGTCACTAACTGTCACTCCTTGTCAATATTGATCACAATTGATCACCATATACCAACACTGGTCACTATAGGTCACTGCTGGTTACTATGCTCTAAACAGCCTGCATGGTCAAATATGTTGCTTTGTAAATTTCCTTAACTTAATAAAACACTTTTGAACTTCAGTATAGCTTTCAAACATTAGGTTTAATAGTGCCTCAAACCTGTTTACTGTCCCCTTTAATCTGAGCCAGAATTCCTACATTGAGATGAGTCACGTTTTCTGTAATAAACTCTTTTATGTCACCTGGTGCTTAAAGGCTCAACTTCACCGAGTCTCCTACTCTCAACTCTGTGTCTTCACCTACAAGAGCAAGGGTTGTTGTGAGGAGGAACAAAAACATAGATCAGAAAGATATCCTAATTTTATATGTGGAACCATTTGAAAATTATTTTCGTATGATGTAATAGCTAGTTGAAAATTAAACTTTGCATAAAATAATATCAAATAACAATTTATATTACTAACTTTATAGAGGCAAACATTAAAAAGCATGCCGTTAGCCAGAAAAATATAAATATATAACACCGTCACAAGTTATGAGCCTCTCCACAAAGGTTGCGTTAATCCATGTAATTTCAAATTTGCTGAAAAACTCAAACCAAATTTTCTCCGTTTCTTCATCTGACAATGAGGTGAATTTAGTAACAATGTTGGTAAGACCAGCAACCAAAGTTTAAAAAAACACCAAAGTTTAAAAAAACTTAGCAATTACAACATTTTTCATATGGTACGTCAAATGTTTATTAGCTCAAATGTTTATCTGTAAATGTCTTTCCATGTAACTGGCCAAAAGTCTGGTCACGCAGCATACTAAGAGCGCTAATGTACAGTTTGTGTATTGATAACCCAGACTCCAAAATTAATCGAAAATCTTCATTTTTATAATATAATATATTTTTTTTACGTTATTTATTTTTTGTGCGATTTTAGTTTATTATTAAGTTCAAGTCTTCACAAGAGAATCTTTTTCATAAGTACACAAAAGATGCATTATATAAAAATCTCACCCGCATCCTCTAAGTTCTCCTCTGCTGATCTGTTTGATAGACTTTCTGTTAAAGCTTTTATCTGTAGAAAACCACCAATATTACATGAGTTACTATATGTAATTTTCCAAAGGAATGGTTCAATAACTTCTCTTTAGTAGTTTATATAGTAATGGTATAGAAAACTCTTTGGTTCTTTTACTTATTTCAGGCTTTTTATGTAACCGAAACTCTATATTTTTTTAAATTTACAAATAATCTCAACAAAATATTCAGAGATGCTGATTATTTCCTGTCACTGATAAGTTTATCACAGATTTAATCTTATCATTTTGTGTAAAATCCTCTAAACCAACCGTTAGCCAGAAAAATATAAATATATAACACCGTCACAAGTTATGAGCCTCTCCACAAAGGTTCACAAAGGTTGCGTTAATCCATGTAATTTCAAATTTGCTGAAAAACTCAAACCAAATTTTCTCAGTTTCTTCATCTGACAATGAGATGAATTTAGTAACAATGTTGGTAAGACCAGCAACCAAAGTTTAAAAAAACAGCAAAGTTTAAAAAAACACCAAAGTTTAAAAAAACTTAGCAATTACAACATTTTTCATATGGTACGTCAAATGTTTATTAGCTCAAATGTTTATCTGTAAATGTCTTTCCATGTAACTGGCCAAAAGTCTGGTCACGCAGCATACTAAGAGCGCTAATGTACAGTTTGTGTATTGATATTGTATTTTTTTAATATAATATTTTTTTACGTTATTTATTTTTTGTGCGATTTTAGTTTTTTATTAAGTTCAAGTCTTCACAAGAGAATGTTTTTCATAAGTACACAAAAGATGCATTATATAAAAATCTCACCTGCATCCTCTAAGTTCTCCTCTGCTGATCTGTTTGATAGACTTTCTGTTAAAGCTTTTATCTGTAGAAAACCACCAATATTACATGAGTTACTTTATGCAATTTTCCAAAGGAATGGTTCAATAACGTCTTTTTAGTAGTTTATATAGTAATGGTATAGAAAACTGTTTTGTTCTTTTACTTATTTCAGGCTTTTTATGTAACCGAAACTCTATATTTTTTTTAATTTACAAACAATCTCAACAAAATATTCAGAGTTATGCTGATTATTTCCTGTCACCGATAAGTTAATCAAAGAGTGGATCTTAACATTTTGTATAACATCCTCTAAACCCAGAATTATCTGTAAGATTGTTGTCATTTGTTGTGAGATTTGAGACCAACTTTCTAATTAAAACTTTTAGATGTTTATTTTCTCTAATTAAAAAACACCTCAGTACAACATTGGTTAGTTTTGATTGAGAATATTTGTATAGATGATTAAAAATTTCCGACCAGTCTAACTACCGCATCAAAGATTTGTACATAAAAGAAAGAGGAGCACTGGTGCTGTAAGGAGACACACATTTGTTGCATGGATTAAGCGTATCCACTCTGCTTAAAGGTTGGTTTGCCACAAAATTCACATTAAAGTTAGTTGGGATCAAAAGGTTAATCCTGTTTTCCTCTGCTGTGTTGTAAGTGCAAAATATGTGAAAATGTGATTACAAGCTCCTAAAAGCTCAAAAACGAAAAATTAAATGGAGCCATCTTGAAAGCGTCATAGGTTGGAATGCCTTTTCAAAACAGCTCAAATGGGACTTAGTGGAACACGATGCGCTTATGGTTACACTTTCCTGCAACCTCATTCATCGAAACATTTTCACAAATATACTTCACGCATTCAATAAAACTATGTCTATTGTCTTTACGCGTATATTTCATCATAAGTGTAATGCTGTCACTTTGAGCGCTGATATCTCAAAACCTAGCCTAAAATTAGTTTAGTTCTATAACCTTAGCCCGAAGGAGTGCATATCATCATCTGATGAACAAGAGGAGCCTGATGGTCACCTGTGATACTCGAAAAATGCTGCAGAAATGGTTCTCACAACTTGGCAGGAAGTATGGGTCACATGATCAGATTACGACTAGATGATTAGACCAAGCCGAAAAGAAACTCTATAAGGTGGTGAGCCTCTATAATTGATAAGGGCTTTCCGGTAGAACCTAAAAGGATTGTCATAAACTAGTGCTACGAGACTGATTGGCAATTGGAGACAATTGACCTTTTATTTCAGGTGATAACATTATGTGTCAAAACAATAATCATGTCGAGTTGAGTACCTCATCAAAATAAAAAGATTCCAAACTACGACGTTTTTGTGATGACTGTGATTAACTGTTCATTTTTTTCTCTAAAAAGCTTATTATCACCTTTCCACATATTTCACACCTGCGAAACAACAGAGTAAGACATGGTGAATCTTTTGATAGCAAATAACTGTAATGTGACTTTTGTTGCAAGTCAACCTTTAAGCTTTTTTGTAGTTAAATTTTATGATTTCAATATTTTTAGTAATTTTGTCTGCTGCCATACTAGCTGTTTATTCAATGTTTAATTTATAGTTGTATAAGCAATTGTTGTATTTCAGCTGTTACAAGCTTTTCTGTAATTGATTTTTATCATTTTACTAAATTGTTTCACTGCGAGACTAGCTGTCAATAGAGTAAAGACGAACATCATGTTAGGATATACCTCTATAACAGTAAGAGTACCATACTATTATTCAGTTTATTATTATTTTTGATTTGATCTTGATTTTATTCACCCAGCCAATAGCAATAAAAACCAATCAGGCCTACCAAACTGTTTTTCTAACTTTTCAAGTTTAACAAAGGCGATCAGTCTGAAGATGTTGTTTTACAAGGTCAAGAGGAACAGCCCAGCCCTAGTAAATTAGAGTGCTTGATCTCTGAATAAAAAGTTAGCATTGTGGTGGATGGCGTCCACCTGCATTTAGCCAAGCCAAAGCCAAGCCGAGTCCAAGCCGGGCCGATCTGGGCCGAGCCGACCCGGGTCCAGCCAAGTAGAACAGAGGCGGGGCCTACCAGCTATATAAGCACAAACATTTGCAGTAGAGAGCAGAGCTGTTCCGGGCCTGTTCATTGCCTGTTACTTGATCATTTTTGTACAAATTATGAACCAAACAGAAAATATATGTATAAACTCATGCACCAAATCTTGTACTAGTGGAGGAAAAGTGAAGATTGCACAAAACCTTTACACTCGTAGCAGCAGTGAGATCTCTGATGGTCCCAAGAACTCCACCACAGGACTCGCATCAGGATCACTGGACTCTGGATGAACTGGGCTGCCTGAAAAACGGCGACATTGCTCCTACTAGAGGAACTTCTTGGCAACAGGAAGAAACCCAGAGAGAGCTGTGGAAAGCCCTGCAGTATCGGACTCAGTAGATGCACTGCTCCAGGAGCAGAAACCTACTGAAGGCTTCAACAGGACTTGCATGAGGAGGCAGCGTTGCTCCTACGGAAAAAACTTCCTGGCAACAAGAAGAAACCCAGAAAGGAGCCGACGGCCATGGACTCAGTAGATGTACTGCTCTGGAAAGGGAGCAGAAACCTACTGAAAGCCAAGCATGGCCAATAGTAGAGCACGAAGCGCTGATCCGGGACCCGACCAACTAGTCAATACACTAGAGCGGGTATTACTGATGCCAAGGGCTCAGGAACCGGCACTGCGCTTCAGGACTACCCAGTACACTTGAAAGGGAGATGTGGAATATTTCATTACTCGCTTTATGGAGGTAGCCGACGCCAACCAGTGGACGGAAGGAGTAACCCTGTTGCACCTCCAAGAAGCACTGGGCAAACAGGCTGAGGGCTGCGGACAGGCTGAAGATCCCTCTTCAATGCCCTCCGCGCAAGATTTGGGCTATCCGCCCAACAGGTACTAAGCCAGTTTAACGCCTTTGGCCGAGAGGAAGGAACGACGCTTCAGGAGCATGCTATGGAAGTCGAGAGGCTGGTACGCATTGCGTAAGGGGAACTGCCAAACTGACATCGGAATAGCATGGCCATGAAGACCTTTTGCAGCTCACTAAGGGACCCTGTCAAACAGCGACATCTGTTGGCTGTACGTACGCCCACTAGCTGAAGCAGTACGGGCCAGAAATAACTACCACCAGATCCAGGGAGGCGAGCGCAAACCATCCGAATCTTTGGTATGAGCCCTAGAGGGAGGATCCTCTGATCAAGTGAACTCGGCCAAAACCGTTGTCATTGGACAACTAGCCCGGCTAGTCCAATCTCTCACGAAAAAGGTGGAATGGCTCCAGGAGCAGGTCCATATCCAACCAAAAGGAGGAATCAGCCAGCTACCATTTGCTGGGGTTGTGGCCGACCAGGACACGTACGGAAAAATTGCCCTCGTTATTCAAAGCCGGCTTTGGGAAACGAAGAAAGGCCACAGCAGTAGCTCCGACTACTGGCTGTGCCAAGGCCAAACAACTCCGGAAACACAGTAGGACTATTCTTTGAATGCCATTCTTTGTGGCCCATCAGTGCTCTCTCGAGTTGGAGCAACCGGTGGTCCGAGTGGATGGCAGGCAGTTAGTCTGCATGGATCGGCATGGACAGCTGCTACAGAGCAAGGTATAGGTGATCAAGGGGTGGTGATGCCCGCCCGAACGGAGATGGCGATACACTGTCGCATCACCATGTAAAATTACTGCCTCATGGGGCTGATTGAAGGGCTTCCCAACGGACCCCCGGTAGCAAGTAGCCTGAATCAGCCGGGACCCAAGAAACAGATCATCACCCGCTGCATGAATGCAACGGAGCAGCCATTGACCTTCAGGTCCGGAGCCACTATCAGCACTTACACGGGGTTAGAGACCCCGCAGGTCGAAGAGGATGACCCCTTATTGTATGAAGCCGGTCTGATTTCAATCAATGGAGTGTCATCTTACCTTGAAGAGTTGTTTCAGGCGGCCCGGATGAACTGTGTCGAAACAGGCCAGATAGCGAGGTTGGCCTCCTTGCTGAGTTGATATGTTACTGTTTTCAGCACAGGTGATGACGATGTAGGGAGGACCTCCGAGGGAGAACATTCCATTCCGCTTAAGGAAGGCACTCGGCCGATCCGGCAACCCTCCCCCCACAGACTCGTACCAGAGAAGGAGGCAGAGGCCGACAGTCAGGTCTAGGATCTACTTTTGAGGGGTCTTATCGAACCAGCTGGAGGAGCTTGGAGCTCCACCGTAGTGTTGGTCCGGAAGAAGGACGGGAAATGGCGCTTCTGCATAGACTACCGGCGTTTGAACGCGTCACCAAGCAGGACACTTACTCCCTACCCAAGACCGACAACAGCCTGTACGCCCTGTCTGGCAGCCGCTATTTCAGCACGCTCGACCTGGTGAGCGGGTATTGGTAGGCACCCCTGGATGCAGAAGCGCAAGAGAAGTCGGCCTTCTCAACACGGTTCGGATTGTGGAAGTGGAAGGTGTTGCCTTTTGGACTGACGTCCGCCCCAGCCACCTTCCAAAGGCTCATGGAACGCGTTCTACATGGCCTCCACTGGAGAACGCTGTTACTGTACTTTGATGATATTATAGTCATCGCCCCGGACTTCGATACACACTTGCATCAGCTGAAAGAGGTCATTCAGAGACTTCACAAGGCCAGACTGAAACTAAAACCGTCCAAATACAAACTGTTGCAACCTCAGGTTTGCTACCTGGGTCACATAGTAAGCCAGGACGAAGTCTCTACAGACCCCAACAAGGTAAAGGCAGTCACGGAGTGGCCGAACCTGCGCAGAGTGAAAGAACTCCAACAATTTCTCAGGACCGTCGGTTACTACCGACAATATATCCCGGAGTTAGCCACTATAGCACATTCCTTGTACTGGCTGACTGCAAAAGGAGAGCCCTGGGAATGGACAAAAGGGGAACGGATCGCCTTCAACAAGCAGAAAGACAGTATCAGCACCGCCCTGATCTTGGGCTACTCAGAACCCTGAAGGCAGTACATCCCGGACACAAATGCCAGTGGATGTGGACTGGGAGCCGTGCTGTCATAAGTACAGGAGGGCTTCGAGAGAGTCATTGCCTACTACAGCAAACCCTCACCCCCTCGGAACACAATTACTGCATCACTCGACGAGAATTGCTTGCGGTAGTCAAGGCAGTTAAGCACTTTCGGCCCTATCTGTATGATCAAGAGTTCCTCCTACAGACGGACCACGCTTCACTCCGGTGGTTGCGTAGGAGGAGGGAACCCGCGAACCAGGCGGCCCAGTGGCTCGAGATCCTGGCGGTGTTCTGGTACGTTTTGAAATATCGGTCAGGCATTTGCCATGGGAACGCAGATGGGCTGAGTAGGAAAAGCTGCGAGGACTGCCGGCAATGCGCGAGCATTGAGCAGAGGGACGAGGGGCCCTCACGGAAGGAGTTGGCAAGAGAACAAGCGCTGTTAGCCACGTGGGTACCAATAAGTTGCCTGGATAGGACTCACGCTCTCAACAGGGCGGGATCGACCCTGGGCAATGTCGCATACCCCGGGGGACCGGCCCGCAACTCGCACGGGACTTCCACCCCAACAGTGGCGAGATTGAACCTGAGTGCCGGAGGTTCCCCCGATGGGCTACCAGCCCCACCAAGGAAGACAGGACCAAAGGGCAAGCTGGCAAAGACACAGGCCACCGGACAAGGACCAGTGGCCATCATGTACCGTGCCATCGCTACAGGAGAAGAGGTGCCAGCGGAACACCTCTTCTCACCAAGCGTGGCCCTGCAGGGCCACGCTAGATGGTGCGCCATCTGCCTCCCGGCCATGCGGGAGACCACGGTGGGGCAAACGCACGGCTTGGCTCACTCTCGGGTAGGAAAAACGACAAGCCGCCTCCAGCCGATTTGGTACTGGCCCGGACTGACGTCCACAGTCAGACGGCTCATCAAGAGTTGTGAGGTGTGCCAGGCCACAAAGCATAGAGGGACAAAAGCGGCCTGAGGAAAATGAAGGTTCTACGCCAGACGACCCTAGCAGAAGGTGGCCGCGGACTTTGTGGGGCCATTTTCTGTCACACCAAGAGGGAACAAGTGGGTGCTGGTCCTCACCGACTACTTCACCCGATGGCAGGACGCACTGGAAATACCTGACGCTATGACCCCTGTGGTCGCAAATGCACTGGTTGAGCGGGTCTTCTGCTACCTGGGGTTACCTGATCAAATCTACACAAACCAGAGGGCGCAGTTCGAGAGCCAACTGATGGCCGAACTGTGCCAACTCTGAAACATGGGGAAAACCCATACAACTCCTTATCACCCACAGGCCAACAGAATTGTTGAACGAACAGAATTGTTGAACAAAATAACCGGGGACTCTGAGACTCCTTGATGGTACTACTCCTGGCCCAGGGACAGAACGAGTGGGATCTGCTGCTTCCCCAGCTGATGAGGGCATACCGAGGCACCCTCCACTCCGCAACCGGAGATACAGCCAACATGTTGATGTTGGGACGGGAGCTGAGGTTGCCGGACCAGCTGGCAAGCCACCCTCCACCAACCGAATTATTTTCTGCCCACGAGCACGCCCTTGAGGTGCAGCGGAGATTGCAGGCGGTGCACGAGGCACTACGACAAAGTCAGATGGAGGTGAGAGAGAACGACCAGGAGGAGCCACCACTGTACGCCCCAGGCAACTGGGTATGGCTCACGGACAAACGCCAGAGACGGGGAGAAAATCCCAAGCTGCACGCGAAGTTCGTGGGATCATACCAGGTCATGAAGGCCTGGGGCAACCACACATATCTAGTGGAACGGCAGGGGCAGTCTTCCATCCAGAGCGAGGGAAGGCTGAAGCCCTACCATGCTTGCCCAAGAGGTTGGGTGAGTGTGTGGTGGATGGCGTCCACCTGCATTTAGCCAAGCCAAGCTAAGCCAAGCTGAACCAAGCCAAAGCCAAGCCAAGCCAAAACCGAGCCAAACCAATGCCGAGCCAAGCTGAGCCGAGTCCAAGCCAAGCCGGCCGGGCCAAGCCGGGCCGAGCCAAACCGGGTCCAGCCAAGTAGAACAGAGGCGGGGCCTACCAGCTATATAAGCACAAATGTTTGCAGTAGAGAGCAGAGCTGTTCTGGGCCTGTTCATTGCCTGTTACTTGATCATTCTTGTACAACTTATTAACTAAGCAGAAAATATATGTATAAACTCATGCACCAAGTTTTGTACTAATAGAGGAAAAGTGAAGGTTGCACAAAACCTTTACAGCATCTCATTTCTAGAAAAGCCTCTGGTAGTGCCAAAAAGGGCATACAGCCTTGAAAGTTCCTCTTACAATTCAAACATTCCAGAATAATCTTCAGTTACTACCCAAAATAGGAAACTAAAACTTTGTTGATACTTTAAATAGAGAGATCTGTAAGTTTGCTGGCTACTATAAACAGGGAGCTGATTACAAATGGTAGATTGTAGTACAAATTCCTTGTATCAAATATGTGTCGTAGATAAAAACAGTTTAACTTAGCACAAAATGACTTGCCTTATAGCCTAAAATCTTACAATGGTCTTTACTTTAGTAGTTAAACTAAAGTGAAATAAACATCTGATAATAGCTATCTAATTCTAATGTGAAACTACAAGAGTTACCTTCTCTTCAAATTTGATTGAAATGAAGTTATTACAATCTTTTATAGCCTTTTTTGAGCTTTCCAACCCGCTGTTCACCGATGCCTTAAGATCGCTTTCTGTCTTTATCTACAACATTAAAACATACATCTTTATTTAACTAGGCAAATAAGAAAAAGTCTTGTGGTAATTTTCAATAACTTTGGAAGTTTTTTGAAACATCGAAGTTGTATAAGTAGAAGCCAAAACTGGTTGAACTTGAAAGTACAACAAAATACAGAAGTTTCGGCAATTGACAAGCCAAATACATTTACACTTCAGCTTGTCTAAGTTATAGTAAGTTACAGTGTACATCTCTATCACCTCTCTTAAGTTAAAGCAAGTTACAGAATATGCCTTCATCACCTAACCTGAATTAGAATAAGTTATAGTGTTTAACTATTCCCCTAGTCTAATTTAGAGTTATTTATAATATGTATCTTTATAATCTAGTCTAAATTAAAGTAAGTTATACTGTATATCTTAATCACATAGTGTAATTTAAAGTAAGTTATACTGTATATCTCTATCTCCTAGTCTAAAGTAGAGTAAATTGTAATATATATCTGAATGACCTAGTCTAATTTAGTGTAAGTTATAATGTATTTCTATCACTTGGTCTAAGTTTGAGTAACTTATTTTGTACATCTCTACCATATTGTCTGAGTAAAGTGAGATAAACTGTATATTTCTCTCAAATAGTGTGAATTTAAGTATGTTATATCGTAAATCTCTAGCACTGTCTCTGCCTGTAAACCTACGCATTGCCATGTAGACACTCGTGGTATTGTGTCTTTTACATAAAAGGAGTATAAAAGTATATTTTTTTGATAATTACCACTTTATCACCTGAACTGGTTAGGATTAAACTTTCTAACTCATGAATGGATTAAAGAAAATACAATGCAGACCCTTTTGACGATCTTAAGGTCAGCAGCCCTACTCGGCATTTATAAATATTAGATGATTGCCATTTTATCAGCTTTGTGAAGCCATCTTTTACCTGCAGACACTTGCTCTTGCAGTTCACCATAAAAAGAAGTAAAGTCGATATCCTTTAACCTTCCTATGACAAAATTAACTGATATTAATAACTGATATTTTGAAAGATTGACAGTTCTACAGCAATCAGGAGCTGTAGGTTACACTTAAAATTATGGAGGGCAAGTATGTAGTATAATATAAACATGTTTGATCTTCTTCAGGTCAAGTGGAAACAATTCGAATGATAGGTCTGGCATTTATTCTAATTGGCAGCGCGTCTCTTCAACCCGCCGCTGATAAAAATATGGTAAAATCATCATTAAATTCGGTTATTAGGTTTTTCGCTATTTTATAATGATAAATGTGTGTTATATATGCTGTGAACGATGAATGTGTGTTAGTACATTCTACAAACTCACTCTACACAAATGACCTATCAGATGCTGACTAGTAGTCTCATCACATAGCATATGAATATACATAACCTTGAAGCAGTTATGAAAGTGATGAGTATGCTTGGTTTCTTGTACTTACTGAGTTGTATACTAGGAATCCTCTGAAACTTATATGTACAGATAACCAGATTATAGATTCTATTTATACCACCGCAGAGATGCTTTACCTGTCTTTTGTTTTGAATTATTTGACTGAAGTTTAAGCCTCATAAATCTTATGAGACATGCTGTAACTTTTACCTTCTTTAGTACACGATCGTTAACTTATTAACTATATAGCTTGCTGGAATTTTCCATTAGCAATGTGCCAGGCTAATAGTGGTAGGTGAGCAAGTGAGCAACTGGTAGGCAACTCTCATCACTTCTCATCTTTAAAAGCTGATGTTTAATACCCGGAAAACGCCGAGAGGCACAGCTAGTTTTAAATATAATGAAATCACCATTTACTCTCCATGATCGATTAACTTACTGCGCATTTGACATTTTGTGTTACAGGGGATAAGTTTCACTGTTTTTATGAATGAGACAGCATGAGGGGTTCCAAATGACAAACCTGTGAAGCGAGTTTGACTAAGAGGCGCATTCCATCACTTTTTGTTTTGAGATTGGAAAAAATGACCTCCAAGAAGAATTGTACAAACTCTGGCAGGACTTTAGGCAAAACCTACCAACTTGCTAAATAATCAAGTTACAGGAAAGTATTTTAGTCATATGGGTGCCAGAATCTACCAGTGCAATCAAAGCTTGAGTGCAGAAAACCAGCAAGCATTTTATTAAAACTAGGGGTATGAATTTTATTGTAAGTATATTAAGTAAACAATTGATATAAGACATCTACACGTGGTCATGATAAAACCTGTCATAGTTACAAATATACTATATTTAGTATGAAATAGATACTAATAAATTCAAAAGCAATAAAGTTGCTTTTTCATTATTCATGATTGATTGATTATTATCAGTTATTGATTCATCAGTTATTGATTTCAACAGCTGAGACCATTTAATAGACATGATGAAGGGTGTCAGAAACAGTTAGACTTGTATATTTCACAAATTATAATAAGAAAACAGCTAATTGCGGAGACTACTATCACAATCATCATAGTGGAAGATGTCACTGGACGAGAGTAAGAAATACTTTTTTAATTTTTTCTTTTTGACTTACTGAATCTGCCAAAACTGAACCTTCAAGAAACGAATCACCATATTACATAGGTAAGTATATTTGCTTCAAAAAATGAATCACCATATTACGTAGGTAAGTATATTGGTAGGTAATGATAGCCAAATGCTCTCTATATACCAAATGGATTCAGCTGATGCTGAAGATGTTATTATTGGGTCGTTACCTAATCATGGTTACATATCATTAATATGATTGGTAGGACAAATTTATGCAACCAAAGCCTACTCAAAGAAAGATATATTTCAATGCTTTATTCAAAAAACACTGATGACTATTTTATAACTCATATGAAGATAATAAAAACAAGTAAGCTATGATAGTGCAACTAACTTCCAAACAGTCTTACAATGAAGTGATTCCTTACACAGGACAATGAGGGGGCCGAGTACCAGAGCGATAGTGAAGAGGTGACTTGTTAGAGGATGGAGGCACCTTGTGTGGTGAGTCATTTTCAGCATTACCTGTAAATCATGTCCAAAAATTCTCAATACGTGTCCATATTCGTACTACCAACTTTGATGAGCATTTGATTTCATCCTAACCGCCTTTTTAACAAAGTATTTTCTATTATTCAGGATACTAAGTCATAATTAATCACAATTGGGGCTATACAACTTTTTAAATAATCAATGTCGGATTTGTCTTTATTGCTTGACCATGTTTGTGATAGTAAACTCAAACACTAGCAATTAGTTGTACCTACAAGACTGTATACACAAGATCAACTCCGATTGCTTGGTGTTAATAGGTCAGCTAAAAGTACAGTGTGATGAATAGTACATAAACAGAAATACCTACAAACCAAACCAATCGTAAACGTTCCCACATTGTTCTGGTCACCTACTTACCAATGTAACCACCTTCTGCATTATCTATGTTTATAATCCTAACTGTAGCTGTTTCAGAGACTGCATTGGCGGTTCTCTTCCCATCAACAGGCTTTCCATAAGAGGATAAATATTTTAGACTAACAACTCATGACTAACTCTGTGATCAGACCTTGAAGTTCATTACAATGAGAACCAAACTTAACATCAAAAGATGGAGTACACCTGGTAAGATTCTAATCGTATTTAATAAACTGCCAGTCGAAGATCATCAGGTGTAGCCATAAAGCACAGAAAATAAGTATGTTCACAATTATTCTCAAAATTGTAAAGGCAGTTGGTTGGCGCAGCTGTTAGAGTGTTGGTCTACCAAGCTGAATGTCAAAAGTTAGAGTCTCATTGAAAAATATCTTTTATCCTAACCTCTAACCATATTTTCGAACTGAACTTGTTCTTATTATAGTAAATATACATCATTCCTTCACTTATTTAGACACATGAAATGTTTTCTTTTCTGCGGCAGTAGACTCTGCTGTGGACAAAAAAGTGAAAAGATTGGTTTAAATTATCATTGATAGTCTGCGCTCCCTTAACATAAAACTACTGTAACCATGGACTCTAAATTAAGTGTAAGCACCTGTCAGCCAAGCACCAAAGTGTAACCCTGACTTCCAATGTACTATTGTAATATGATTTGAGCTAAAAATATAAGTCCAGCAAAGAGTTATCTACTCATGACCAAGGACCCTTACTAATGAGCAGACAACTACTATTAAGGCAACAGGTCAGTCTGATAGTATACACAGGACATAATTCAACTTACGCAAAGGCAAGTTATGAAAATGAAACAAGGTATGTAGTCATTGCACTGTCTGCAATATATTATAATCACTTATAAATTTGAACATCTGATAAAGTGTAAAAATTCAGTCCGCCTGAGTCATGGTAAATGTATTATGTACGTAGTCTGAAGTAAAGTTTTGTAAGCAACTGTAACTGTTTAGCAAGCAAATGGCTAGTATAGGTTTCTTACTAAGTCCCAGTATCACAGTGTATGTAACTTTAGACAAGGCCACAATGTCGAAAGACTACTGAAATATGAAACAATAAAACAATGTAAAATACTACTGTAATGTGAAACACTATTACAATGTAAAACGCTATTGCGATGTGAAACAGTACAATCCACAGTGCAGTGAGTATATGAAAACTCCTGACAAATAACTGTTCCATATTATTTTTAATTCTACCAAATATTACTGCGTCTCTTTGCAAGTACAGACACAAACAACGAAACATAAGTCACTGAATCAACGATGAGTTAGAGACCCCCCGAATAGCAGAAAGGAGTTTAAAGTTGGCCATTCCTGTTACCACCAGAAGCCTTTATTGGGAATTCAACCCCAACATGTCATTTGCGGGTTAGACTTTTCAGATCACTAGACCAATATGATATGTGGTCTTTACATGTATTGTCTTTACATCATCAAATATAATTATGGCTATGTTTGTTAGGAATTTTCAACACAACATGAAGAAATGTATCGACATGTGTGTACTGATAAGCTAATAAATTAATAACATAACAATTGGGTTGGAAGGATAATAACTAAATGCTGATTTATTCAAGCAGAACCACAAGTGACCAGCAACTCACTTAGAGCTGTAGACTCACCAGAGAGCTTGCCCATTCCTTGTTTAACTTTTGACTAAGCTGTACAAATTGAGCTGGGCCATCAGGACTTAAATTTTCAGGTCAACTTCATGAGGTCCTAGAATAAAGCAGGGTGTTCATTCTATAAAGTGGCTGCTCTATATAACGATTGTTGTATAAACTGACCACTGTATAAAGTGACCGCCGTATAAAATGACCACTTTATAAAGGGACCCCTGTATAAACTGACTGCTGTGTAAATTGACCGCTGTATGAAGTGACCACTGTATAAAGTGACCACTGTATAAAGTTATTGCAATTATAAACTGACCACTGTATAAAGTGGCCGCTGTATAAAGGGATCGCTTTATATAAAATATTATCTGTGTATTGTATTTGTAATATTAAAACAGTTTGATGAAAAAAAATTAGAAATTGAATAACAATAAACTGTTGATTTTTGACAAGCCACAATGGCATGATTGCATGACAGCAGTAAGAATGGATAGGGACAAGCATTGTACATGTACTTGAATTCCATAGCAATGCATACATAAAAGATAGGTTAGAGATTAATGCAACCATAAATATATTGATAGATACCAATATCAGACTATAAGTTTCAGATATAAAAGACAACACAGCAAAATAGCAGTATCAATTTTTAAGCAGCCGATATGATAATCTACTACGACATCATAATATCAATGGTAATAATATACAACATAGTCATAACAACAATAACAATAATTTACTACATAGCTGTAACAATAATAATAGCAATGATCTACAACAGTCATAACTATTGTCAATAATAGTTTGTGATTTTTTGTTATACATGACTTTGTATGTTTTGTTTTGGATTTGTCTTACCTTACTTTGTCATCAGTACCTTCCCATAATGCTTTGTAATGCTCTTTACCCTTCACCATGCTAATAACTTTAGTATAATAAAAGTATAGCTGCTTCCAATTCAAGAATCTTCAATAGGCTATGGGCCCAGGACACTCTTCTTCAGTTAATATCAGCAAACCTGCCACCATGGAAGAAAGATGGACTGTATCTAGGCTGGACGCAACAGATTATACAACATGGAAAT